>NC_084801.1:47802691-48105721 GCF_963169125.1 Humulus lupulus | reverse complement strand
TACCAATGCTCAGATGGAATCATCTCAGCACATTTGTGATCACCTGATCAAGATGACGAGCTAGTTTCAGGAAGCTGAACTGCATGGAGCAATAATAGATGAGGAGACTCAAGTCAGCTTAATCATCAACAATCTCTCTCCATATTTCCTACCATTCACCACCAAATATGTGTTGAATAAACTTGATTATGGTCTAATGATGTTCATGAAAGAGCTTTAGACTTTTGAGTCTATCATGGGTGGACCGAGTAAGGGAGGAGATTGAAGACTACTAATGCTGCTGCTGATCCAGCTAAGGACGAAGCTAACTGTAACGCCCTAATTTCTCATAAATTACCGAGAACACAACGCTGAATCATAATTCATAAATATTGCTCTTTTATTGAATAAAAACTTAAAAACAAATACATGGATCCATGGTTTTACAAAAATACAATAATTGTCATAAAAATGAGCAACATTTAAATCAAACTTTAAAATAAACTTTCTTTAATAAAAATAAATAATTAGGCCCGCTTGATCTTCCTTGACTATATGGTCCCCACGAGTACATCACGAAGCTCTTAGGTCCTCACTCGCCACCGACCTTTCTATCCTTAATTTCCTAAAATAACAACATCATAAGGAGTGAGCTTCTAAGCCTAGTAAGCAAAATACAAACAAAAGTTAGTCATATAATCAAACATATCATAAATTCACAAGAGTCATACAAATACAAACCTCTAGGTCATATCATAACTTAAGTCATAATTCTACATCATAATCTATGTCATAAATCATAAATCATACTCTAAGTCATAGGTCATAAGTCATAAGTCATAAGTCATAGATCATAAATCATAAGTCATACTCGTAATCATAATTATGGGTCATAAGTCATAATCATAATTGTAACTATGGGTCATAATAACAAGTCATATATAATAAAAAGATAAGTGTTTTTACAGGAGTGGCAATTAAGCCCCAGACATAAGTCCATCATACACCAGACATCACTTAGGTCCGTCATAAAGTTTTGGCAACCAAGCCTACCGAACATTGTCCGTCATACATCATTGGACACCTTAGGTCCAGACACACTTACCCCTTTATTATACCTGAAATGTTAGGTCATACAAACATAAACTACATCATAAACTAGATCATAATACGAAACTACCTAATTTTCCTTATCAAAAACTAGAATATTGGAGACAAGAGCGGGATTGGGAACTCCTAAAACCAAACATAAGAAAACCATAAGTTTCTAAAGAAATGAAGTTGAAGAGAAGATCTAAATCATCGATATAAGAACTTACCGAAAACTTTATGTTTCAAAGGAAATGAACACCTAACCAAAAGTCACTATCACAAGTTAGGATTTGAAGAAAAATGAAAGAATAATATAAATTATAGTGAACTGAACCTGAAGATAAAGAATACTTTGGATAGCTTAGAACCTCGATCTATACCTCGAACACCACAAATCACACAAAAACTTCCCAAGTTTTTATAAAAGCTTTAGATTTGAAAGCTTTAACCCCAAAACCCTAGTGTTTCTCTCTAGAATAATCTTAGCAATTTGAAGGCTCTGAACTGTGCTTGAATGATGAATGAAATGGCTGAATGAAGGGTCCTATATATAGAGTTCAAGAAGTGAAACTAACTCCCATTTAAATGAATAAATAAATGATTAAAAATGAATAAATTTGAATTATATGTTCAACAGATGCCTAGAACTCGGTCAAAAATGTTCAGGAACGAGTCAAGGTTGTTGAGGGCTGTTTTTAGTTCAGAATTCTACGTAATTAAAAAATTGGCCACTAGAGCCGATATATCGCCTAGGGTAGGCAATATATCACCCCTACCATGTTCCCGAGGGTCCATGGTTCTGTTCGTGCGAATTCGACGTGTTTTCCATATCAATCATAGGCGATATATCGACCCCTATAGATGTGATATATCTGCATACACGTATATTTCAAACACGTTTTTGCACATTTCAGGATAATTTGAAATTGATTAAAAACTACTTTGACTTAGTAAAACGTGATCCTAACAGATAAAGGAAGGTTCTAGAGCTTCTAGATCTTTCTTTTAATTAAACTATTCATAAAAAATACTTAAATCCTTAATAAACATGCTTGTGACAAGTGTCACGCTCTTAATTATTCTATCTAAACCTTAGGTTAAAATAAATAATATTCTTAGGACTATATTCGTAATCAAACCTTATGATTAAATTAATATTTCTAAACCATAGGTTAAACTTATAAAATCCATAACTATTTCTACAAGTTTCTAACTAAATTCCGGCTTGACCAATATCCCTTCATAGGACGCTACAATTCTCCCCTACTTAAAAGAATTTCGTCCTCGAAATTTACTTACCAAACATCTTGGGATACCGCTCCCTTATATATTCCTCCAATTCCCATGTGGTCTCTCTTTCTGTTCTATTGCTCCACAAGATTTTAACCATAAGGACACTTTTGGACCTTAACTCCTTAGTTCCTTGTTCTAGAACGCGTACTGGCCGTTCTTCATAATTGAAATCTTGTTTTAACTCTAGAACCTTGTAATCGAGCACATGGGATGGATCTGATATATATTTTTCAACATCGATACATGAAAACGTTATGTGTTTCAGCTAATGATGGCAGTAAAGCCAACCGATATGCTACATGCCCTACTTTGTCCAATATCTCAAAAGGACCTATAAACCTCGGGCTTAACTTTCCTTTCTTTCCGAAACGCATAATCCCCTTCATCAGAGAAACTTTGAGAAAAACTTGATCGCCTACTAAAAAATCAACATTCTGCCTCTTAGCGTCGGCATAGCTCTTCTGGAGACTTTGAGCGGCAATCATTCATTGTCTTATCTTTTCTACTGCCTTAGTTGCTTCTCTTACAACCTCAGGTCCTAAATATCCTCTTTCACCAACCTCATCCGAATGAAGTGGTGATCGAAATTTTCTTCCATATAGCATCTCATAAGGTGCCATGCCTATCGTCACTTAATAACTATTGTTGTAAGAGAATTCTATCAACGGAAGATACATGCTCCATGATCCTGAGAAGTCTAAAGCACACGCCCTCAGCATATCTTCTAATATTTGTATCGTATGTTCTGACTGACCATCGGTTTGAGGGTGAAATGTCGTACTTAGTTTCAACTTAGTGCCCATTGCACACTGTAGACCTTCCCAGAACTTTGATGTAAAAACCGATCCTCTATCGAAGACTATTGTCTTTGGAACTCCATGTAATCTCACTATCTCCGCCACATAAAGCTCTGCGTACTGCTCAGCATTATAAATAGTTCTTACCGGCAATAAGTGAGCATATTTTGTGAGACTATCTACTATCACCCAAACAGAGTCATGCTGCTTGGTGGTCCTTGATAATCCTGTCATGAAGTCCATCGCTATATCTTAATGGTTTCAAAGTTCCAGCGGGTCTTTGATGTTCGGCCTTAACTTGTTGACATGTTAGGCATTTTGCTACAAATTCTGCTATGTCTTTCTTCAACCTCGGCCACCAGTACATAGCCTTGACATCGTTATACATCTTGGTCGATCCCGGGTGATGTGAATATGGAGTAGTGTGCGCTTCCTTCATAATACTTTCTCTTAATTCTCCACTTTCTGGCACACATACTCGGTTTCTATATCGTAACATGCCTTCTTTTGTCAAGGAGAAATCAACATTTTCTGAGCTTCATAATGCTGCCTTCATCTTAAGAAGAAACTCGTCTTCTTGTTGTTTCTCCTTTCTTTCCTCCATTAGTGTTGACTTGATCGTGAGGTCAGCTAGTTGTCCATGTATTAGCTCAATTCCGGACCTCTTAATATCATCTTGTAAGTGTTGAGCTATTTGGCAAGCTTCTGTAACTCCGCCTACTAAGTGCGTCTGCCACGACACAAGCCTTTCCCGGATGATACAAGATCTCACAATCATAGTCCTTTACTAACTCCAGCCACCTCTGTTGCCTCATATTGAGCTCCCTCTGCGTAAAGAAGTACTTTAGACTTTTATGGTTCGTATATATTTTGCACTTTTCTCCGTACAAATAGTGCCTCCAAATCTTTAGAGAGAAAACCACCGCTGCTAATTCTAAGTCATGAGTTGGGTACCGCTACTCGTACTCCTTTAGCTATCTCTAGGCATATGTGATCACTTTTTCGTCTTGCATCAAAAAGCATCCAAGTCCCTGCTTCGACGCGTCGCAATACACTACAAACTTGCCCTTATCATTTCGAACACATAGAACTAGGGCTGATATGAGCTTGTCTTTTAACGTTTGGAAACTTTCTTTGCATTTCTTCGTCCATACAAATTTTTGTTGCTTCCGTGTCAAATTTGTTAAGGGTGTAGCTGTAGCGTCCCAAATTTGCTAATAAGGCTTAGGGCCTTGATTAGTGTGCTGGGAGGGCAATAATTGATTTAATTGTGGTATATATGAATTATGTGGTAATGTGACTAGACATGCATGATTGTGTGTATTAAATATGCATGTGGGCCCATTTCTGTGAATAGGGGCGAGTTTGTTATTTTGGCCTGTTGGGGGGCATAAATGTAAATATGCATGTGTTGTGAGTAAAATCCCAGTATTATCAAGATATATTCAAGATGTGTGATCCGAGATTATTCAGGGGAGCAAATTAGCGGAATAGTCACAACGGGGTCAAATACCTGACTCGGGAGGAGCTTAGGGGTATTTTGGGAATATTATAATGTGTTCGGGAATTATTGAGTAGCGAATAGTAATTTATCAATGATTTAGTATGTTGGGATTAAATGGGGATTTATAGGAAAACTCGAGGACTTAACGGGATTTGGTAAATGACAAAATTGCCCTTGGGGTCACTTAAGGGTTAAGGATAGGTTAAGGGGCAAAAAGGGAATTTGGCTTTAAGGATAAGTTAGAAATGGCAGGGGTAAATTCATTGACGTTATCTTCACCTAGGCATATACATGAATCCTTTTGAAAACTCTGGAGGAAAACAGAAGCTAGGAGAAGAAGGGAGAAGAAATGGCAGGGGTAAAGTCCTTCACGCTTCTTTGGGATCAAGGGAAGAATTCAAAGCTAGACTTTGGGGGCTAGAAGATGGAACTTAGGGGATTAATTCAGAGAGTTGATCATGCTCAAAGGTCGTACTGCTCAGGCTCAGGATTAGGATCGTGCTCGGGGTCGCTTTGGATTGTCAGCTCGGGACACCAAGTAAGAGAACTATTTGTACCCGTAGAGATATGTGGTGTATTGTACTGTATGCATTGTTTGTATCTGTTGTATCATATATGTGAATATGACTGTTTGGCTAGAGCCGGGATCGGCAAGAGCCGGAAGCGGCAGAAGCCGGGAGAGGCAAGAGTCGGGATCGGCAAGAGCCGGAAGCGGCAAGAGCCGGGAGCGGCAGAAGCCGGGAGAGGCAAGGGATGAGTACAGCAAGGGGCCAGGAGCAGTGTTAGCACGTGGAGTGTGAGTTGCCAGGGCGAGACCCTAAGGGATACCAGGGATATCCTTACGGTGTGGACCGCGAACCCAGGGCTTGGTAAAGCGCTTGGGACGGCATGGCCGCTATGTGTTTAGCCTATTGGCTGCTTTAGTATATCCTGTGTTTGTATTGAGCTACTGCATGAATATACAATTGTATTACTACATTGTCTGGTTATTGTGCTAATGTTATGATGCACAGCGGTATTAATAGGTGGTTATGCTATTGTGCTTTTGAGCTAGTCTAGATGCCGTGTCTATGAGCATGCTAGTAGGGTCTGGTATTTGTTTGTTGCTTTGATTGAATATGGTTCGCTGAGATATACTTTATTGCATGATATGTTTGGAGTTCTCTTGCTAGGCCTTGGCTCACGGGTGCTCTATGGTGCAGGTAAGAACAAAGAAGCTAGCTCTTACAACCATGAGATGGAGGGCTTGGAGTGGTGTGTACATGTTTGGCCTGCCTAGCCACCACGGCCGGGGTATTTAAAGGAACATGTGATAAATGTTAAGTTTTTTCGCCTAGGTCGACTGTACTGTATTATGGGTTGTGACTGCTTTTTAAAACATTTTTTTGGGATCCCAATGTAATATCTTTATGAATTTTAATAAAAGACCAACCCATGTACTTACCGTTTATTAAATGAGTCTTTATTTTTTTTTATCCGAACACATTTTCTAATCTTAATCTCGATTAGTGAGCTAATGGCACATTTATAAATCACTTAGTAACAACTCTAAGGAAATAGGGTGTTACAGTAGCTATTTTGGAAAACCCTTCAACAAACCGTCTATAGTATCCTGCCAATCCCAGAAAACTTCTCACCTCTGTGGCACTCTTGGGTTTGGGCCATTCCTTCACTGCTTCGATCTTGGCTGGGTCTACCTCCACGCCATTTTTAGACACAATGTGTCCTAGAAATGCCACCTTCTCTAGCCATAATTCACATTTCTTAAACTTAGCATATAATTGATGACTTTTGAGTCGTTCCAACGTCAGTTGCAAGTGCTCTTCATGCTCGTCTTTTATCCTTGAGTAGATCAATATGTCATCTATAAATACCACAACGAGCTTATCCAGGTAGTCCTTAAATACTCGATTCATAAGATCCATGAACGATGCTGGTGCGTTTGTTAATCCAAAAGACATTACTAGAAATTCGTAGTGTCCATATCTAGTCCAAAAAGTAGTCTTTGGAATATCTTCTTCTCGTACTCTTAGCTGATGATACCCCGACTGCAAATCTATCTTCGAGAATACTGTAGATCCTTGTAGTTGATCAAAAAGATCGTCTTTTCGAGGCAAAGGGTATTTGTTCTTGATCGTCACTTTATTCAGTTCTCGATAATCGATGCACCTCCTCATACTCCCATCCTTCTTTTTGACAAACAACACTGGTGCTCCCCCAAGGCGAATAGCTCGGTCGAATGAAACCCTTGTCTAAAAGCTCCTGTAGTTGTATCTTTAATTCCTTTAACTTGGTAGGCGCCATTCTATAGGGAGCTTTCAAAATTGGTGTCATCTCAGGTGCCAACTCTATTTCAAACTCGATTTCCCTACATGGAGGTAATCCTGGTAGATCTTCTGGAAACACCTCGGGAAATTCACATACAATAGGTACATCCTTTGGTTCAAGCTGCGTCTCTCATGACTTGTCCACAACACTGGCTAGAAACGCTTGGCAACCACTATTGATTAACCGTTGAGCTTTGAGAGCTGAGACTATCGGTATGCGAGTTTGGGAAACTTCTCCTTTGAAGGTGAACTACTCTCCGCCTTCTGTTTTAAAGTTGACTGCCTTACCCTTACAGTCTATCGTTGCCCTATATTTTGCTAACCAGTCAATGCCTAAAATTATATCATAATCCTTAAGGTCTAACTCAATCAAATCTACTGGTAATTCTTTACCTTCGATTCTAACTACAACACTACGCACCCCTCTACTAGATAACATTCTTTCCCCCGAGGGTAACTCTGTGACAAACTTATCTGAAAAAGTTCGCATGGTATATCTAAGCTATCAATCATATTCATAGAGACAAAAGAATGCGTCGCTCCCGAATAGAATAAAACATTGCATAGTTTACCAGAGATAGTGACCTAACCTGTTATCACTGTATTACTAGTTTCTGCTTCACCTCTAGTAAGAGCAAAAACTCTGGCAGGCACAAGCTTGTCATCTTTCTTTTGATCCTTCAACTTTGGGCAATCCTTTTTAATGTGTCCTTCATCTCCACAATTGAAACAACCTTTCATCTTATATCGACATTCCCCTGAATGCTTCCTCTTGCAGATAGGGCACTGGGTATATTCCACATAGGGCTTCTTATTCCCGTTACTTTCTGATGCAGTCTTATTCTTCTTGTCGGCCTTTTAATTTTGACCGCCGTCATGTTTTCGTTTGTGATTGTTCTGGTCATTGTTATTCTTTTTGGTGTCCCTTCTGGCCACGCCTTCTTTTCAGATCCTTTCTTCAGCCTGCTCAGCTTCCAAGGCTACCTCTAATGTTTCTGCATAAGTGGTTATCGCCCAGATCAACTTCACGTCACGGGCTATCATAGGTTTCAGTCCCTTCACGAATCTTTAAATTCTTAGCGTCTCAGTGGGTACCATGTCCCTGCAAACTTAGCAAACCTCTCAAACTTCCTAGCATACTTCGTCATAGTCGAATTCCCTTCAGTAAGCACTATGAATTCGTCTACCCTTGTGGCTAGAATCGCAGGACTATAGTACTTCTTGTTGAACACTTGGATAAACTCATCCCAAGTCATAACGTTCACATCTCTAGTCTGCTTCACTATATCCCACTAGATGCGGGCATCTTTCTTTAGCAAGATTGAAGCGCATGAGACTCGATCTTTGTTTCCCAGCCGCATGTGTTCTAATATGGACTCCACCGATCGAAGCCACTCTTCTACTTCTATTGGGTCTAACCTGCCATCGATGTTCGGTGGTTGCTTCTTTCTAAAGTGTTCATACACTGCCTCGTAGCGAGGTTCTGCCAATTGTTGTAATTGCGCTAGAGGAATGACTTGTTGCACCACTTATTGTTGTTGCCCTGAATTTATTTGGAACTCTTCTTCCCTTCTCCTTAGCTTTACCCTAAGACGGGCATTTTCTCTTTCCAAATTTATTCGAGTAGCAGTAGCTGCCGACTCTTCCACTACATTGGGTGCCTCTGGCACTCCGGGGCTGCTGGAAATTCTTCATATGTGGGGGTGGCAGCTACTCCTCTTCCTCGCCCTCTTCCCCTTCCTCGGGCTTTGCCTTGGCCTCTACCTTGGCCATTCAGACTTTCAGATCTTCTTGGTTCTTTCTCCATGTGTCATTCTGTTTCCCTAAAAGAGAAAAGTTGAAAAACTAAGACAAACAAAACAAGTAAAGGTTACAACTTAGCCTATTGTACTATTGTCTATTAAGTCTATCTATCTATAAAAACTACCCTATTACAATTAAGTCCAACTCAGGTAAATGGGCCTTAACAATTGAATCTTCCATGGAGGAGGGCTGGGTTCAGTATATCGTACCCACTACTAAGGCCCCCTACCTTCCACTTGGATCCAAAGACAGGAATTTGAACCCTTGCTTTATTAATTGTTATTCGTTTAAATTGGACCCAATCTAATAATGCAAAGCAAATGGGTCTTCACAAATGGGCTAACCCATAAGAGATGAATTTAAACTTTACACTTTCAATTGAATCCAAAAATTTCTTAACACTTACTAAAAAATGGAACAACAATAAAAGCAAACAACATGTTTTATATAAAAAAAATTACAAGCTAGTAATATAATTCTAAAACAACATAGAATAAAATTTTAACGATGTGTTCTTATATACGTCTAATCCTCAACATCGAATCCATTATCATACTTAGGGTCTGGTATTCTTCTTATAACTTTAACTTTTCTAACCACACTTGAGTCTTAAGTCCATTGGGTTAATTTATGAAAATAACACAAGGAAAACATTACCCACATATTCCAAAAACAATGTGTACATTTACTTGGTAATTGTTATATTATTTCATATAATATAATATTAGATTAAATAATGTGACAAAATGTGATTTGTCACAAAAATGTGATTTGTCACACCTTGTAACATATTATTGAGAGTCACAAATTGGACACATGTGTGTGCCCAAATGTGACATATTTTGGAGTTACAAAATCAGTTACAAATTTGTAACTCCCAAATATTACCCAATAATGTGTATATTATATTTTACATATTTGAGATTGGATTTCATAAAGCCATAATGAAATATGGCTGTTGGAGACATGTTTGAACTCCCAATAGGTGTTTGGAGGTTACAAAATCATGAGGGAAAGAATTTGGGACGTTTTGCAACGATTTGGAAAATGACAATTTTTGTGCTGAAACTAGGTTGTGGCCACGGCCACTGTCTTTCCCTAGCCGCGGCCTGGGGGATAGAGGCCAGTGGCTGCGACCACTGATGATCTTGGCCGCGGCCAGTGAGGCTGACAGCCTATATGGTTTTTCAATTTTTTCCAAATTGAACGGTTCTAACATTCCAAATAACTCCCAAATCTTCATTTTAATTCCATAAACATCCAATTAAACATTGCTAACAGCCATGGGGGTTGGTGGAATTTGAAATTCAAAGGGGTATCTCAAACTCTATAAATTGGAGCCTAATGGTCACTTGTAAGACACACATTTTTCCATCCACAAAGCACTTGGCTGGAAAATACACCTTCAGGCTTGATTATTCCAGAAAGCATTTCCAAAAATCTGTGAGAGATCCCTTAGTGCTTGAGTTAGGGGGAAATAGGCTTTTGGACAAAGGTTTTAAACCATGTTCAAGTTGGTGATCCCCAACTCTCTTCACTTAGGTTGTGTAAGTGAGAGTTTAATATTGTTTTGTTCTTACATTTTTTTCTTTATTGCTTTTCTTCTTATTTTCATTTTCTATATACTTGTAACTTTTGTTTAGAGTTGTAATATTCTTTTCTTTTGTTTCTAACACCTTTCCTTTACTTGTAATCTTTTGTTTAGAGTTGTATCTCTCACCATTCTCTTATTCTCTTTCTTCCTCTTCCTTTCTTTGTTTGTTTGTATTTTCAGTTATAGAGTTGTAACACTCTTTTTAATCAATATTTATTTATTTGTAATATTTTGCATAGAGTTGTATTATCTTACCTTTTCCATTGAGGTAATAACATATGTTGACGCGGTTATTCGGCCACAGATAATTATATGAATAAACGGGAAGGATTAGAGTTAGATAATGAATCGTAATATGTAAATATTTATGTGTTAAACTGGCGAGAATAGTTTAGGGGGAAGGTTATAACTCCTTTCCTTTTAGGTGGTTCGAGGGTTAAAATCTCTCTAGTCCACCAGTCAATATTATTGATATATCTCTGGTATTCCTTATAGGGTGTTTCTTTACAAATTAGAAGCCAACCCTTTGCAATGCCCATGGTCTTCATATTTATAGGGAGAGGACACGTGGGTATTGGCAAAGGGGGTCATCCCGTGACCTTCTTACCCATCATGTCACTTCTGTGACACTTATGATTAATTCCTAAAACCTGACAATGAAGTGTTGTCTAATCAATAGGTAAGGGGGATAATGGGCCGCATGGCCCAAACCAGTCATGGGGTGCCTGAACACGCACGTTTATGCTGCGTGTCTGAGAATTCAGGAATGGAGTAGACACGTGATGTATGATATGTGCACAATTACATTGCGTGGTTGATTTTATAAAGGGTCGGAGGTGTCAGCTCCAAGTCGCACCTCGAGCTTGATGTAGTCCCAGCTCGTGGTGCCCACACTGCTGACCCGATGCCTTCGAGTATTCTTACTAAACCTTTGACTACCTCGAGCTAAAGAGGTAGAGACTCGTAACAGCAGCTCCGGGTAGGTGGCTTCCACGTGGCAGATAGGATTATGCCCTTTTCCAGCTCGCTAATAACCCGTGGATGTTTAGGGCGTACATTTGCCCCCCAAGCCCCTGCTCATGGCATATGACGTTATCTGTGGCCACAGTGGGGGCTTTTAGGCTTCCTTGTCGACTCTTCATTTCCCACCCATTATGCTGGTATCAGACACGTGGAGCATCGTGGTTGGTGATGGTCCGTCTTCCGAGAACTGCATTAAATGGCCTAGCCTATCTGCGGCCATCGTTTCGTCTTTCGAGTTACGACCCTCATATCCCACATCAAGATGATAGAACGACCCTCATTCTTTTGCCTTTTAGGTATATATAAGGTTGGCAACCTTTCGAATGAGCCACCTTTTATTTTGAAATTTTTTCTCATCTTCTTTCTTCTCTCTTCTCAGTTTCAAAACCCTTTTTCCTTCCGGTCACTGTTCCAGACGTTCCTGAGTTCTAGACACGAGGGTTTCTCCGTTACTCCGGTTCCAAAGATTCCACCAAGATTCCAACTCCTATGCTCTTTTCAGTTTTTATGCAGCAAAAAACTTCTGTAAGTCCTCTGCTTGCTGTATGCTTTACATGTTTCCATTTTTCTTTGCATATGTAAACTCCCTTCGTAGCTGCATACTGTAGGTTATTTTTATTTTGCTTTTCTTTTTGGTTGGTATTTTGTGCATAGGTTTTTATCCTAGGGGTATATACCATAGGAAAGAGAATTCTTAGGAACATGACGCATAGGAAAAAATTCTGGGGTGATTTTTCTGGGTAATCTTTTGAAATGCCTGTTTAGAGAGGGGAAGGCAACAAGTTTCTGGGGTACAAAAACGGGGTAGCTTAGGGGCCACGCTTTCCAGGCGATTTTTCCTTCTGAAACTTTCCCTCCAAGGCAAACATTATCCTGACCCTCCTGACACATGGATCCCGAGCAATCAGGGACCCGTTGGGATCATAAGCGTGTGTTCATAGAACCGCGTGGTCTCACTCGCCGCGGGCTGAGATTACCTCAGCCCGTGTAAAGGAAACCGTTCTTCGCGATAGATTCTTTCTTATGCTTAGGTCGCCTTTTCTAAACTTTCTTCATCTTTGTTCGTTAGGCGACCAGATGAGACCCAGGAAGATTATGCCCAAGAAGAGTGCCGCCAACTCGTCATCCCAGCAGGCCAGCAAGGGGAAAGAGGTGGCAACAGACTCCCCCATCCCCCACTTCGGTCCCACCGTGGAGAAGGAGGTCGAGGTGGGACCTGACGCCTTCTTCGAGGCTGAGAAGATTGCCTCGAAGGTTACAACACAGGGGAAAGTCTATAGGATCATGCTTTCCCACAACATCGAGATAGGGAAGGGTGCTCTGGTCGTCGGTCCTCCCCTTGAGGACGAGCGGAGCTGCGCACTGCTCGATGAAGAGTTCGCAGCCTGGAGCGACGAACACCTCAAGGTCGGGGCCTTTCTTCCCTTGGACCAGTACTTTGCGGATTTCCTGAACTTCGTGAAGCTGGCCCCCTTTCAACTCCCCCCTAACTCCTACCGTCTGTTAGTGGGGTTGAAGTACCTGTTCCTGAAGCAGGAATGGGAGGTCCCCACACCGGCGGACATACTCTACTTTTTCTGTCTCAAAGCCAGCCCGGACCAACGGGGGCGAGGTGATAGGTTCTACTACTTGACCCGCTTTCCCAACTCTGTCGCGGTCATCGAGCTGCCCAGCCACCCCAATGACTTCAAGGATCAATTTTTCATGTCGACAAGGTTTCGTAACTGCAAATACCATTACTTCAACCGCCCTCGTAAGTTCTATCTAAGCTCAGCTCACAAGATCGTCGCTGATTAGTTTCTTTCCATACGTTATTGACTTGAGTACTATCATGCAGCTATTTTTGCGAGGACGGCTAAATCGGTGACCCTCGGGGGTCAATACGAAACCTTGGCGAGGCTCCCCCCAAGTGGAAAAGACTACCGCCAGCTCGTGTCTGATCAGACGATGCTGGCGTGTAAGTTAATTTCTTCAGGCCATACTCTGGCCTTGAGGAGGCCGCGGACCGCCCCAACAGCTCACGAGATGGCGCCCATCCCCGAGGAGGAGGCTGCGGATGATGACGAGGACGAGGAAGACAAGGTGCCCCTCGTGCACTGGAAGCGGGCTCTTGAGGTCGCCCAGGAGGCCAACGCGGAGCGGACCTGGTCCGGGGCAGTAGCCGGCCCCTCCGGCCAAGGTAACCCTTACTTATTTAGGGATTTAGTCAGGGTCGCCGCAAACCTACGACTTGCTAGGTTTAACCCCAGCCAACTCGTTCATCGCCACCGAAATGACCCAGATCGTAACATCACTCTACTCCAGTGTGTTGACCAGCTAGTGTTGCGTCATGATATGGGCCGCCCTAGGGGCACTGTAGTAGATAATGTTGGAAAATATAAATTGCCTCAATGGAAATTGTAAGAAAATGTTACAACTCTATCCAAAATATTACAATAGACAAGGATTGATTAAATAAAGTGTTACAACTCTATAACTGAAAATAAAAATAAAACAATGGAAATGAAGAAGATGATGAAGAAGAAGAGAATAGTAAAATACAACTCTAAGCAAAAGGTTACAAATAAAGTAAAGTGTTTGAAATAAAAGAAAATAAAAGATTACAACTCTTGAACAAGAAATACAAGTAAAAAGAACAAGAGAATAAGAAGAAAACAATACAATAGAAAGGAGAACTGAAATACAAGAAACTCTCACTTACACAACCTAAGTGAAGAGGATTGGGGATCACCAACTTGAACAAGGTTTAAAAACTTTGTCCAAAAGCTTATTTCCCCCTTACTCAATCACTAAGGGATCTCTCTCAGATTGGAAAAGCTTTCTGGAATTATCAAGCCTCAAGGTGTTTCTAGCCAAGAGCTCTAATGGATAGAAATGTTGTGTCTTTCAAGTGAGCTATAGGCTCCTATTTATAGAGCATAGAGACACCCTTTGAATTTCAAATTCCACCAACCCCCATGGCTGTTACCAAAGTTGAATTAGATTAATATGGAATTAAAAATGAGAATTGGGAGTTATTTGAGTTTTTTGAGCCGTTCAACAAAGATTGAAAAAAATGAAAAATTTGTAAGTTTTTGGCCTGTGGCCGCAGCCAGAGACATTAGTGGCCGCGGCCACTGGTCTCTGTCCCACAGGCCGCGGCCACCAACCAATTTCAGCACAAAAAATGTGTTGTTTTTCCAAACGGTTCCAAACCCTCCCAAATGATTTTGTAACTCCCAAAACACATTATTGGGGTTAAAATCATATCTCTAACAGCTATATCACATATGGCTTTATGAAATTCATCTCAATATTGTGTAACAACAATTTTACACAGTAAGGGGTAATATTTGGAAGTTACAAATTTGTAACACCAAATATGTTACATTATTTGGATATATCTCATATATCTAAATATTGTAACTCTCTATTATATGTTACAATATGTGACACACTTTGTCACATTTATTTAATCTAAAACATTATATTATAATATAATATAATATTGCATTATATTATAAAATAATATAACATTCCCCCACTATATTAAATAGTTATCTATTGTAACACTTATTTAATCAATCATTATATTTTGAAATATAACATATCCCCCACTTGATTAAATAAAAACTCTCTCTTATAGGAGTCATTGCATTAGTGCATAAAGCAAAGTGTTTTTCAACTTGAACTTTACTATAGTGTAATTATCACAAAATTTGTCGAAAATTAGGTTGCACTAGGAATTGAACCATCTTTTCATGATGACAAATCAGTGATAACACACACACCTTTGCGATGTTCACTTGAGACCTCTATGTCTCGCTTTGCACCATTAATGGCCATGTGCACTTTCCATTCATGGACGTTCTTGAGAATACTCCCAATTCTCATGAGAGGCGGCACCACCCCTAGGTCCATATAGGTAGAATTCTTACAGTATTTCATTACCAAAAATACTTGTCTTTACAAGAATGAATTCTATTAAAAAAACCTTTCGGTTTTAACCCTCAACTTGGTAACACACAAGTACTCAATATCTCAGATGGGACTTGTTTTGAGTACAACTAATATTTACTTGATTGACTTGTTATTACCTATTGAACCTAACACTAGTGGAATAACTAGTGTGAAGATAGGTTATCATCAATCATGAATCTCTTTAGGGAGTTTAAGTCCCATCCCTCGAGATGATGTAGCCACTAAATCCCTCGTTAGTGGCTTAGTGAAAGGATTCACCAGATTTTCACTTGTTCTCACATAGGATATTGAGATGACCCCTCTTTGAGTCAATTCTCTTACATATCCATGTCTTAGACTAATATGTCTAGACTTCCCATTATACACTCCGCTGTATGCTCTAGCCAATGTCGCTTGGCTATCACAATGTATCGATATAGTAGATACATTATCTTTGATTAGGGCAATCTCTATCAACAGATACCTTAACCATTCAGCCTCTTTGCCGGTAGCAGCTAGAGCTATGAACTCTACTTCCATAGTGGAATGAGATATACAGGTTTGCTTCTTGGAACCCCAAGAAATTGCACCTCCACAGGGTGTAAATACCCAACTAGTTGTGGACAAGTTGTCCCCAAGATTGGATATCCAACTTGCATCTGTATATCCTTCTAATATCGAAGGAAATTTGGAGTAGTGAAGGCTTAGTCCTTTGGTTTTCTTGATATAACCTAGGACTCTTCCAATTGCCTTCCAGTGATCCACACTTAGATTACTTGTAAACCTACTAAGTTTACTTACCGCAAATGCTATATCAGGTCTAGTACACTGGGCAGCGTACATTAGACTCCCTATAGCACTAGCGTACTCCAATTGAGCCACCGCTCTTCCTTCATTATTCTCTAGTTTTACACTATGATCGAAAGGAGTATTGGCATCTTTAACCTTGAGATGGTTAAATTTGTTCAATACTTTCTCAACATAGTGGGCTTGCCCTAACACAAAACCCCCCACTATTGTTCTTTACTTTGATACCGAGTATGGTATCAACTTCTCCAAGATCTTTCATCTTGAAGGTTGATGATAGAAACCCCTTCGTTTCTTATATCCCTTTCATGCTATTACTTAGAATAAGCATATCATCCACATATAAGCAAACAATGATCACATATCCCTTACAAGTTTTGGAATACAAACACTTGTCTCCATTGTTATGTCTAAACCCATTAGACATGATGGCTTGATCAAATTTCTCATGCCATTGCTTAGGATCTTGTTTCAATCCATATAAGGATTTTACAAGTCTACATACTTTATGTTCATATTTTCGTAGGGCAAACCTTTCGGGTTGTTCCATATAGACCTCCTCATTGAGGTCACCATTAAGGAATGCCGTTTTGACATCCATTTGATGAACATACAAGTTGTGTATAGAAGCTAAAGCAAACAAAATTCTTATGGAAGTTGTTCTTCAACAGGCGCATAAGTATCGAAATAATCGATACCCTCTTTTTGCCTAAACCCTTTAGCTACTAATCTAGCTTTAAAGGTTTCGATAGTGCCGTCAGTGTGGTATTTTCTCCTAAATACCCACTTACACCCAATTGGCTTAGACCCCGGTGGGAGGTCTACCAATTCCCAAGTGTTATTGGAAAGAATGGAATCCATCTCATCATTGATCCCTTCTTTCCAAAATGCACTATCTCTCGATTGCATAACTTCTCTATAAGTCTTAGGATCATCCTCAACGAGAAGTACAATAGGAATTTTCCTAATGGCTTCCTCTCTATTTCCTTCTACTATGTAGAATGAAATTCATTGACAATCTATCTCATCCACTATTAGACTTTTATGATTTTTAAGCCTTTGACTTCTTCTAGGTTCAAAGGGTTTCTTTACATCCTTTTGAGAATTCTCCTCTTGAGAATCAACTTTGGATGTAGAAGCTTGAGAATTGTTCTCATATAACATATTCTCCTTTAGAGATGTTGAATCTTGAGAATTGTTGTCACATAACATGTTCTCAAAGAATTCAACTTCTCTAGATTCAATCACAATATTAGACTCTAAGTCTAATAGCCTATAAGCTTTACTATTGTTGGCATAACCAACGAAAGCACACTTTATGGCTCTTGAACCTAACTTTGTTCTATTAGGTTCATTTTTCTTGCAATATGCAAGACACCCCCACACTTTGAAGTACCCTATGTTGGGTTTTCTTCCTTTCCATAACTCATATGGAGATATCTCATTTTTCTTCATCGGTATTCGATTAAGAATGTGACAAGCGGTTAAAAGTGCTTCACCCCATAAGTTGAAGTTCAACTTAGAAAACACCAACATAGAATTTATCATCTCTAGATAAGTCCTATTTTTCCTTTCGGCAACACCATTGTGTTGTGGTGTATAAGGTGCAGTGCACTCATGAATTATACCATTTTCTTCACAAAATGTATTGAATTCATTAGAGAAGTACTCTCCTCCTCTATCACTTCTTAGCTCCTAAATCTTTTTATTTAGTTGATTTTCAACTTCTAATTTATACAATTTAAAAGCATCAAAAGTTTCATCTTTATGCTTTAAAAGATACACATAGGTATCTACTAAAATCATCTATAAAAGTAAGAAAATACCTTTTACCACCTCTAGTTAAAACACCATTTAATTCACAAAGATCACTATGGATTAAATCTAGTAAATTAGATGATCATTCTACACTAGGAAATGGTTTCTTAATCATTTTCGTCTTAATACATGTTTCACATTTACCATAGTTTTTAATATTGCATGCAATCATACCACATTTTACTACTCTTTTCATGGTTGAAAAACCTATATGATAGTCTAAGATGCCACAAAAATAAAGAATCATACTCAACAATATAGGCAGAATTAACATTTTTATTGATAACATTGAAAGTTACATCATTGGTGCACAATTTAACCATTCCCTCACAAGAGTACCCTTTTCCCAAGAATACATTTGATTTGGTAAGTATAAGTTTACCGGACTCAAAAATGGCTTTAATGTCGGGCTTGCCAAGAAAATCACCACTTACCAAGTTTCTACTCATTTCGGGAACATAAAGTACATTCACTAATGTAACTTTCTTGCCGGAGGTGAAGTAGACATCAATAGTACCTTTGCCAAGTACCTTGGATTTGCCCTCATTGCCCATTTGTATCTCATGGTTTCCCTTTGACTCTTCAAAGGTCTTGAACAATGATTTGTCATAGGTGACATGGACGGTGGCACATGTATCATACCACCACCCTTTCACCTTGCCTTGGACCGCATTCACCTCACTAAGGGTGGCAACTATGATTTCCTCTTGAGTTGCGTTCACCTTAGGTCCTTGTTGGTCTTTTCTATGTCTACACTCTCTAGCATAGTGACCCTTTTTCCCACACATAAAGCAAGGACCTTTCTAGCCCTTAAACTTGTTTGGGTTGGTTTTTGGACCCAAAGGTTTCTCATTACCCTTTTTCCCTTTGTTTTTGGGATGTTTTGGTTGTGACACCGCATTTGCTTTGGAAGTCTCTCCATTAGACCCCTCCACAAGTTTATCTCTACATATCGATTCCTCTTCGATTCGAATATGTTTTTGGATTTCCTCCAAAGAATAATCCTCATTTTTATGAAGGATTCTTTTCCTATAGCTCTTCCAAGTTGGTGGTAATTTAGCCACTATATCACCAACTTGAAGGCCTCAGGAAGCTCAATCTTTAGCACTTTCAATTTGTTAACAATTATTTTCAATTCATGAATTTGAGGAAGAATAGGTTTATCACCAAAAAATTTGAAATCGAAGTATTGAGATATCAAAAACTTTTTGGTACCTTCCTCTTCCGCCTTAAACTTTTTCTCAAGTGCATCCCATATCTCCTTGGCCGATTTGGTCTCGGTGTAGAGGTCATAGAGCCTATCGGATAAGGCGTTGAGGATATGACCCCTACAAAGAAGGTTGTCCTCCTCCCTCTTCCTTCTCTTCTCCACCTCCTCAGGAGTGTCTTTGTCGGATGGCTCGGCTAGAGGTGCCAAGGATGACTCAAGGATGTAGGCGATTTTGAGAGTGGTTAAAAGAAACCTCACCTTGTCTTGCCACCTAGTAAAATTGGATCCATCAAACATATCCAATCTCACTAGGTCTTGGTTCATGATCTTGATTGTCTCCCCTTCCATTGAAACAAAAAGGGTTAAGCTTTTGAATGTTGGAAAATATAAATTGGCTCAATGGAAATGGTAAGAAAATGTTACAACTCTATGAAAAATATTACAATAGACAAGGATTGATTAAATAAAGTGTTACAACTCTATAACTGAAAATACAAATAAAACAAAGGAAATGAAGAAGATGATGATGAAGAAGAAGAGAATAGTAAAATACAACTCTAAGCAAAAGGTTACAAATAAAGTAAAGTGTTTGAAACAAAAGAAAAGAAAAGATTACAACTCTTGAACAAGAAATACAAGTAAAAAGAACAAGAGAATAAGAAGAAAACAATACAATAGAAAGGAGAACTGAAATACAAGAAACTCTCACTTACACAACCTAAGTGAAGAGGGTTGGGGATCACCAACTTGAACAAGGTTTAAAACCTTTGTCAAAAAGCTTATTTCCCCCTAACTCAAGCACTAAGGGATCCCTCTTAGATATTGGAAAAGCTTTCTGGAATTATCAAGCCTCAAGGTGTTTCTAGCCAAGTGCTCTAATGGATAGAAATGTTGTGTCTTTCAAGTGAGCTATAGGCTCCTATTTATAGAGTTTAGAGACACCCTTTGAATTTCAAATTCCACCAACCCCCATGGCTGTTACCAAAGTTTAATTGGTTTAATATGGAATTAAAAATGAGATTTGGGAGTTATTTGGGTTTTTTGAGCCATTCAACAAAGATTGAAAAAACTGAAAAATTGGTAAGTTTTTGGCCTGTGGCCGCGGCCACTGGTCTCTGTCCCACAGGCCGCGGCCACTGAATGTTGGTGGCCGCGGCCACCGACCAATTTCAGCGCAAAAAATGTGTTGTTTTTCCAAACGGTTCCAAACCCTCCCAAATGATTTTGTAACTCCCAAAACACATTATTGGGGTTAAAATCATATCTCTAATAGCCATATCACATATGGCTTTATGAAATTCATCTCAATATTGTGTAACAACAATTTTACACAATAAAGGGTAATATTTGGAATTTACAAATTTGTAACACCAAATATGTTACATTATTTGGATATATCTCATATATCTAAATATTGTAACTCTCTATTATATGTTACAATATGTGCCACACTTTGTCACATTTATTTAATCTAAAACATTATATTATAATATAATATAATATTACATTATATCATAAAAATAATATAACAGATAATACCCTGGCCTTTAGGTCGGCCTACTTTTAGGAGTACGGGACCAAGCTTAGGTCGTGGCCCTCCCTTCTAGAGGGTGTAGTAGTTCCGTGGCTTAGGCAGTATGTAGAGGAGTCCAGTCCTGAGGCGGATCCGGACCCAGAGCCTCCTCTCATTCGTGAAGTCATTCTCTTAGACTCCCCTGTAGAAGCTCCAGAGTCGGAGGTCTTGACAATAGATTCCTCCTCTAGCTCGGAGGGTAGGACCTTTTTCAATACATACTTTAGATTTTTTGTTTTGCAATCAAATATTATTACATGCATACTGATGCTCCGTTCTTTGTTTCAGGCGAGGAGATGTCACAGCCCGGGGACAACGTTCTACGATTTATGTTCCAGGGTGGAAATCCTTCCTCCGGGTCGTATGGACCCTTGGTGAAGAGGCTCCGGCTGACCAAGAAAACTCCTCCCCTTGGGACCAGCTCCAAGTCTCCTACCAAGGGGAAGGGCCAGGGTCCTTCCGCCATAGAGAAGGTGCCTCCGCCCCCTCCTGCCATAGAGAAGATGGCTCCACCTCCCCCGCGACCTTCTGTCTCCAGCCGGGAACTGGAGGTACCAACCGGGACCTTGCCAGGTCCGACTTCCACCATGCGCGTCTCGGTTAACGCTCATGCCTTGGAGAAAATCCCCAAGGCCTTTCGGGGGAGGGTTTACGAAAACGCGACCTACATGGTGGACCACTGCTACGACGCCACCCAGAGGGACTTGCGGGAGATTGAGACGAGGAGCCCTGAGAATGTTATGGAGTCTTCACTGGGGGATGACCCTCATGGTAAGTATGCTTTGCCACTAGTTCTCTTTGATTTTTCTAAAGCACTTGCCTTATTATCTTTTTATCTTGCAAGCGGCTTTGGCTCTCCACTGGAACATATCTCGGTCCAAGGCCAGGATTGATGAGATCAGGGGCGAGCACCAGGCTGCCCTCGCGACTGCTCAACAACATGAACAGGATGCCAAGGCTGCCCTGGCGAACTTGAAGGCCGAGGCTACCAAGGTCGCCTTAGATGCCGCAAAGGTCGAACTTGAAGAGGCCAAGGCCGCCCTTGTGGCGAAGAGGGCATCATCTAGTTCCTCCATGGACACTATGCTGTGTCACTGCTGGGCCTTCAACCAGGATGGTGACTTTTCCTTCCTGGGGCTGGAGGTGTGGGAGTCCTTCCTGGAGAAGTTCAAAGCTCGCCTTCAATAAGAGGCGCCCTCTGAGACCGGGGAGACTTCCACTGCAACCAAGCAGGATGCTGAGGGGGTGACTTCGTTGGAGCGGCCTAGCGGGGCCTAGGATTTATTTCTCCTTTTTCTCTTGTTATTTTATTTGTAACTTTACATTGCGAGGTTTTTTATCCTCGAGACAATTGATTTCCTTAGATTTATTTTAATCTATTTATATATATATTTGCGGTTTACTTTATTGTTACTCCTCTTTAACGCATTTGGTGAGAACTCAGTTTCTGTTGGTGTTGTGATTGACATCTCATGGTTTTTGGGAAAAACATCTATTAATCAATTTGAACCAACTTCTAAGTCTTTGGACCTGGTTGTATCCAGGACATTAATTTTTAAAACTTATTTCGTGTTAATCCTTTATCGATATCTCGCGCTTTTTAAGAAAAACGTTGATCAATCAATTTGAACTAACTTCTAAGTTTTAGGACCTGGTTATATCCAGAACATTAATTTTAAAAACTTAGTTCGTGTTAATCCTTAATTGATATCTCGCGCTTTTTAAGAAAAACGACGATCAATCAATTTGAACTAACTTCTAAGTTTTAGGAACTAGTTGTATCCAGGACATTAATTTTAAAAACTTAGTTCGTGTTAATCCTTTATTGATATCTCGTGGTTTTTAAGAAAAACGTCGATCAATCAATTTGAACTAACTTCTAAGTTTTAGGACCTGGTTGTATCTAGGACATTAATTTTAAAAACTTAGTTCGTGTTAATCCTTAATTGATATCTCGCGCTTTTTAAGAAAAACGTCGATCAATCAATTTGAACTAACTTCCAAGTTTTAGGACCTGGTTATATCCAAGATATATGCCCCCCAAGTAATCAGGAAAGGGTCTTTTGTGGTTACTTGACATTACATCCACAAACATATACAATAATGCAAAAATATTAACTCTTATTTCTTAATAAACAAAAGTGGCTTTTCTAACTAAGCCTTACAAAGATATTACTGATAATATTTCTTTAGGTGTATAGCGTTCCAAGTTCGTGGGACCGCTTCTCCGTTAAGCCGAGCTAGCTTGAAGGTTCTTTCTTTCACGACCTCCGTTATTTGATTTTCCCTTCATAGAAATGCTATAGCATTCCTTGATAGCGAGCTGATCACCTTAGACCGTGCATATCCCTGTGGAAGAGGGGAATTTTAGCGCGAGGTGGCGGATGGAGGTTATGGCTTCAAACGCTATCAATGTAGGTCGGCCCAAAATAGCATTGTACGCGGCGGGACAATGAATGACCACAAACTCGAGGAGTTTTGAGACAGTCCGGGGTCCCTCCCTCAAGGTGATCATCAGCTCGATTGTTCCTATTGCTGCCAACCCCTCTCTAGAATATCCATATAGCATCACGGAGGTGGCTTTCAACTCGGTGACAGATAAACCCATCTTTTCCAGTGTAGACCGGAACAACAGGTTCACCGAGCTCCCATTATCGACCAGTATCCTCCTAACTCTCCGGTTGGCGATCTGGGCAGCTATGACCAGAGGGTCGTTATGAGGAAACTGAACGTGACTGGCATCTTCCTCGGTGAATATGATTGGTTGCCTCTCCAATCGTTGTTGTTTGGGTAGATGCTGCTCTGGGACAAACTCCACTTCGTTATGAACTTTCAATTCATTGACATATCTCTTCTGGGCACCTCTGCTCGTGTCGCCCAGATGGGGGCCTCCGGAGATCGTGGAGATCTCTCCCCCTATCACAGGAGGTGGGGTGTCTTGATTTATCTGAGACCCGGGCTGGCTTATCGGAGCTTCTGGAGCGGGTTGACTGGCGGGAACTCTATTCCGTGCATACTGAGCCAAGGGTCCAGCTCTGATGAGAGTCTCGATCTTATCCTTCAGATGCCTACAATCGTCAGTGTTGTGGCCAATGTCATTGTGGAATCGACAAAACTTGGAGGAGTCTCATTTAGCCTTCTGGTGCTTCAAAGGCTCCGGCTTCTTCCAGGGGAGGCGAGCAGACTTCGCTAGGAAAATTTTCTCCCTAGTGTTTGTGAGCTCGGTATAAGTCGCGTAGACTGGCTTAAACTTTTCTGTGGGCTTGTTCTTCTTCGGGCCGTGCTGGCCGCCCTCCCTGCTCCCTTTTCTCTTGCCTCCACCAAATTGGTTATTTTGCCTAACGGTTTGGGTCGCTGTCACGACATCCGTTCCCACTCGAGCGAGCTGGTCAGAGGCTTGGCTAGTTCCTGAGGCCGATGCTCGCGCCTCCTCCAGGTTTATCCATCCCTGGGCCCTATTTAAGAATTTGTTCATGGTGCTGACACCTTTTCTCTGTGACTCTTCCCAGAGTTTTCCTCCAACGAGGATCCCGGTCCTCAAGGCCATAAGCTTGGAACTATCATCTGCGTCCCTGGCTCGAGCCACGATGTTTGCGAATCTGCTCAGGTAAGCTTTCAAAGGTTTGTTGGGCTGTTGTCTTACGTTTGCCAGGGTGTCAGCTTTGATGCGGGCAGCCTGAGAAGCTCGGAATGCCCTCTTGAAGTCGGTAGAAAAGGTTTTCCACGAGCTGATGGACTGCTTTTTATTATGTTTGAACCATTGCCTGGACGGCTATGTCAAGGTGGAAGGAAATATTAAACACCTTAGCTCGGGACCGATGTTGTGGGCCATCATCAGGGTGTTGTCCCAGCTCCTGGTGCTCACACTGCTGGCCCGATGCCTTCGAGTATTCTTACTAAACCTTTGACTACCTTGAGCTAAAGAGGCAGAGACTCATAACAGCAGCTCCGGGTAGGTGGCTTCCACGTGGCAGATAGGATTATGCCCTTTTCCAACTCGCTAATAACCCGTGGATGTTTAGGGCGTACAACATATATTCTCTAACAGTAACGAGTAGGTCCTTTGTAGCTATCGTGTGTATTTCGTGGGAATGTTCAGGACCAATATAGCCGTGGGCTCTGATACCACCTGTAACGCCCTAATTTCTCATAAATTACCGAGAACACAACGTTGGATCATAATTCATAAATACTTCTCTTTTATTGAATAAATACTTAAAAACAAATACATGGATCCATGGTTTTACAAAAATACAATAATTGTCATAAAAATGAGCAACATTAAAATCAAACTTTAAAGTAAACTTTCTTTGATAAAAATAAATAATTAGGCCCACTTGATCTTCCTCGACTATATGGTCCCCCACGAGTACATCATGAAGCTCTTAGGTCCCCACTCGCCACCGGCCTTTCTATCCTCAATTTCCTGAAATAACAACATCATAAGGAGTGGGTTTCTAAGCCAAGTAAGGAAAATAAAAACAAAAGTTAGTCATATAATCAAACATATCATAAATTCACAAGAGTCATAGAAACACAAACCTCTAGGTCATATCATAGCTTAAGTCATAATTCTACATCATAATCTAAGTCATAAATCATAAATCATACTCTAAGTCATAGGTCATAAGTCATAAGTCATAGATCATAAATCATAAGTCATAAGTCATACTCATAATCATAACTATGGGTCATTAGTCATAATCATAATCGTAACTATAGGTCATAAAAACAAGTCAGATATAATAAAAAGATAAGTGTTTGTACAGGGGTGGCAATTAAGCCCCGGACATAAGTCCGTCATACACCGGACATCATTTAGGTCCGTCATAAAGTTTTGGCAACTGAGCCTACCAGACATAGTTTGTCATACATCATTGGACACCTTAGGTCTAGACACACTTACCCCTTTATTGTACCTGAAATGTTAGGTCATACAAACATAAACTATATCATAAACTAGATCATAATACTAAACTACCTAATTTTCCTTACCAAAAACTAGAATATTGGAGACAAGAGCGGGATTGGGAACTCCTAAAACCAAACATAAGAAAACCATAAGTTTCTAAAGAAATGAAGTTGAAGAGAAGATCTAAACCATCGATATAAGAACTTACCAAAAAATTTATGTTTCAAAGGAATTGAACACCTAACCAAAAGTCACTATCACAAGTTAGGATTTGAAGAAAAATGAAACAATAATAGAAACTATAGTGAACTAAACTTGAAGATAAAGAATACCTTGGATAGCTTAGAACCTCAATCTATACTTCAAACACTGAAAATCACACACAAACTTACTTCCCAAGTGTTTATAAAAGCTTTAGAAAGCTTCAACCCCAAAACCCTTGTGTTTCTCTCTAGAATAATCTTAGTAGCTTGAAGGCTCTAAACTGTGCTTGAATGATGAATGAAATGGCTGAATGAAGGGTCCTATTTATAGAGTTCAAGAAGTGAAACTACCTCCAATTTCAATGAATAAATAAATGATTAAAAATGAATAAATTTGAATTATGTGTTCAACAGATGCCCAAAACTCAGTCAAAAACGTTCAGGAACGAGTCAAGGTTGTTGAGGGCTATTTTTAGTTCAGAATTCTACGAAATTCAAAAATTGGCCACTGGAGCCGATATATCGCCTAGGGTAGGCGATATTTTGCCCCTACCATGATCCCGAGGGTCCATGGTTTCGTTCGTGCGAATTCAACGTGTTTTCCATATCAATCATAGGCGATATATCAGCCCCTATAGCTGCGATATATCGGCATACGCTGATATTTCAAACACATTTTTGTACATTTAAGGATAATTTGAAATTGATTAAAAACTACTTTGACTGAGTAAAACGTGATCCTAACAGATAAAGGAAGGTTCTAGAGCTTCTAGATCTTTCTTTTAATTAAACTATTTATCAAAAATACTTAAATCCTTAATAAACATGCTTGTGACAAGTGTCACGCTCTTAATTATTCTCTCTAAACCTTAGGTTAAAATAAATAATATTGTTAGGACTGTATTCATAAATCAAATCTTATGATTACGACCTAGCTACTACTACTACTACTACTACTGCTGGTACTGCTACTACTACTCCTACTGCTACTGCTACTGCTACTGTCACTGCAACTGCTACTACTACTGCTACAACTACTGCTACTGCTACTGCTACTGCTACTACTACTACGACCTAGCTTCATCTTCAAAAGTTGAAAACAAGAATAAGGGTGGACATAACAACAACCATAAGCCTACAAAGGCTGCAAAGGCGAGTGCACAACCGGATGGAAAAGCGCCTAAGGGGAAGAAATAGAAAAACAAGAAAGGTAAAAGTAAAGGTAAATGCTTTAACTGCAATGAGAAGGGGCATTGGAAACAGGATTGCCCCAAGTTTGTAGCAACGAAAAACAAAGGTAATGATTATAGTTCATTTATCTTAGAAACATTTGTTTTAGAGAATGATAAATTTGTTTAGATTATTGATTCTAGATCTACTAACCATGTTTGTAATTCATTACAACTTCTTGAATCATGGGAGGAGGTGGACGAAGGGGGCTTAAAGCTCAGAGTTGGGAATGGAACGTTCATTACGGTCCAACTAGAGGAAGAGCTCGCCTGAAGTTCAGAAATAAATATCTAATTTTAAATGATGTATTTTTTATTATGGAATTTAGCAGAAATTTAATTTCAATTTGCATGTTGCAATCAAAACAATTTGTTATGACTTTTACACGTTCGAATATATCTATTTCTTTCAATGGATCACAATTGTGTATTGCTTGTTTGGAAAATGGGCTTTATTTTCTGCAACCTGATGAACCCCTCACGTTTAATAATTAATTATTCAAAGTAGGTAAACCTAGGACCCATAAACGTCAAAACAACGATAACGAAAATATGACGTATTTACGGCATTTGACTAGGCCACATTGGCTAAGATAGGATTGAAAGACTTACAAAGGACGGGCCTTTGAGGGAATTCACCTTAGCTGAATTACCTGTCTGTGAATCATGTCTAGAAGGAAAACTGACCAAGCTTCCATTCTTTGCAAATGGTGATAGGGCCAAAGAACCACTTGGAATAGTACATTCAGATGTCTGTGGACCTCTGAATGTGAAAGCCAGGGGTGGTTTTGAGTATTTCGTAACTTTCATTGAAGACTACTCTAGATACTCATGTCTTTATCTAATGCATAGAAAATCAAAATCATTTTCAAAGTTTCATATGGCTCAGAACAAATTAGGTAAAACGTTAAAGATCTTACGATCTGATAAGGGTGGATAATATTTGGATATGCAGTTCCAAGATCATTTAACTGAACTGGAGATTTTATCACAACTTACTGCCTCGGGTACTTTGCAACAAAATGGTGTAGCGGAACACCATAAAAGAATTGTTATCCTTCAAAAATCAAGAGATGATGTGGCGAATGAGAAAGCAGCACGTGGCATCACAAGGCAGGAAAAAAAGACAAAGTATTGAAAAAATACCGATGAGCACAAAAAGATAGGTCCATGACCTATAGGGAAGTCGACTAGGCCTAAACCCTCGAGGGGTGGTCGGCCTGACCCCAACCCTTGGGGGTCATTGACCTGACATTCTAAATAGCCACATGGGTGGTCGACTCTCCCTATTCTTCATAGGGTGGTGGGCCTAAACTCCTAAATACACTTCACTGGATAAAGTTCACACTCGTTCAAGCTGAGATCAACAGGCCTAGCACCCAAAGGATCAGCAGGTCTAGCACCCAGAGGGTCATCAGGCCTAGCACCCAAGCTCTGAAGGGTCTTCGAGCCTAGCACCTAAGTCTCATGGACCAACAAAGACTTAGCATTTTTCCAGAGGTTTCAATCGTGCAAAATCAACCACGATCTAGAGAAACAATGAGAAGACCCACGATCTCATAATCATGGGGTGGTGGACACGTTTCTCCACTACCCAATAATCGTGTACCAAACCACGATCCTAGTATTACTGATCATGTAACAACCCCTGAGTACTATAAATAAAGGACCCAGAGCTTCATTGAAGGGGATCTGACGAATATTTTGGGGAAAAACTCTAGGCAAAGTAATAATAATAAGTGAATACGTCAGTTCATCTGTGTATCGAGTGATTCAATACTAAAGACTAAGTGGATTAGGTTATTACTGTTCATCAGAACAGGGCTGAACCACTATAAAATTTTCGTGTGTTTATTTAAGATATTTTCACTCTATCGTATATTATATTCATTTCATTCAAAAGGTGTCGTATACTGTACATACGACCGTTGGTCAATTTCATAGGTCAACATTTTGGTGATTTCATTGAGAGTACGAAATCAAGAAACACACTTTCATCAATTTTATGATGCCTCCAAACCTAGTCAGACAAAGAAGATGGCTCCTAGGGATTCCACCACTCAGGATCCCATCGATCCCATTAATGAACCTTAGGTGGAGGTTGGAGATCAACCTAATGCGGAAGATCTATAGGACACTCACCAGGAGGAGATGGTGCAATATCTGGCGAGGCAGGAGGCCTTTGCTGCAGAAATTTCCCTTTAGAGGGCGACTATAGAACGACAACAGTGGGGGATAGATGAGTAGGTTCAGAGGATGATCCTGAGAGAGCAGGAAGCTAACTGGAGGCACCAGGAAGCTGTTGTGGCCCTAGAGGCGGCTACCCAGTTAGCCCGAGCTAATGCTAAAGCTGCTACTCAGGCAGTGAGGGAGGCTCAGGCTAAAGCAGCAAGGGTGCGAGACAACAGCAACAGGGAGTCCCAAGGGAGGAGTCGAACCCCAAGGACGCTCTCAGAGCCACTTTCTTAGAGATAGGATCAAGAAGCACAATCTAAGACTTCCTCCTCCATGACTAAGAAGAATAACACTTCATCTCGAAGTAAGAGTGTTACCAACCCGAAGGCCCCCTCTCAAGGGGATAAACGAAAAGGCACAGGAGAGGAAGGTTAGACATCTGAGAGGCGTGACAAGAATGGAAATGGTCACTCAAAGTCTCAAAGTCATGTAGGAGGAGAGGCTCGAGGGCAGGATTGCACCAACAAGGGCAAGGCAGACCTACCACTCCTACACCCTCAGTCTCGCAAGGGAAAAGAACTGATGAACAACACCAATACCGTGTTCGATAGGCTCGAAAAGATGCACAACATTAGGATTTGCAGGACGTCATTAACCGGAGGACCAGTGCTCAGGAGGGGGTACCAGGGATGTCTACTCCACTTTGAGTAGCGATCCCACCAGCATTACAAGCTCAAATAGATGTACTCACCATGGTTGTTCAGGGCCTGACAAAGAAATCTTCTGATATCGAGTTGGCTCATAGAAGTGGGAGGCCCTTCAATACCAAGATCCAAGCTGCTTAATCACTACCAAAATATAAGACCCCAAAAGTTCCAACATACACTGGGAAGGAGGACTCAGTACGACACATTGGAAAGTTTGAGGATTAGATGGAGTTACTCGGTGTAGAACATGATTATAGGTACAGGGTTTTCCCTACCACTCTCTCTGACTCAGCTTAGGAATGGTATTGGAAATTCAAACCTATATCCATCAATTCCTAGGAGCAGTTCAGGAAGGAATTTTGATAGGTCTTCAATGCCGGACGGATTCAACAAGTTTATGCCAATGAACTAGCTGACATCAAGCAAGGGAAGGATGAATCCCTGAAGGACTACATCCAAAGATTCATGTGGGAGGCAAACCGAGCATCCACAGTAGAAGATGAAGGGACGTTTGTTGCCATCTCGACAGGAATAATTTATCGTAGTCCCTTATGTGATAGCATACACAGGAACCCCATCAACACCTTGCAGGAGTTCTTGGACCATGTAGAAAATAAATGAAGCTACAAGATGCTATCATGAAGGAAGAAAAATACATAAACCATCGGATCACTATCAAGGCAGGCAAGAATAGCAAAAACCCTCAGGGCAGCAATGGGGGCAATGGTAAAAAGAGGAGTACCTCAGGGGTCGAGCAGGGTGGAGAAAATAAGCCTAAGTCAGCACTAATCGACAAACAGCCTAAGCATCAGGCCTACCAGCCCATGTTCACCAATTATACTGTCTTGACTACGTCAAGGGCCGAGATTTAATTGGAAACATACCATGAGGTATCATGCCAAAAGCCACCACCCATACACTCAGAAGGAAAAAGGGAAAAGAACAAGTTTTGTCGTTTCCATAATGACTATGGACACGACATAAACGACTGCAAACAGTGGAAGGATGAGATAGAGTTTCTCCTCTGATCAGAAAAACTCTCGAGGTATCGAGTCAAGACTGAAACTGCAAGTAGGAATCCAGAGCTCCGAAGGCAAAGGAGTCCACCACTGGAGTCAGCGGCTGTGAACTTCACATTGTATACCATATGTGGGGGGCCCCACATGGTAGGAAACAGTAACAATGCTCGTGAGCGATATGCAAGGACCCTAAGATATGAGGTAGGGGAGTCTTCCCGATGCATGTCAGTCGAGGAGCGGTCTCCAAAAAATCTGAAGTATGAAAGTGAAACTCTCACTTTTACGAAGGATGACGTCAGACACGTGAGGTACCCCCATAATGACCCTCTGGTCCTTACCATTCAAATCGCCAATGCACGAGTGAAGAGATGCTTGGTGGATATGGGAAGCTCAGTAGATATCATCTACAAATCATCCCTTGAGAAGATGAAGCTCACGGTCAAGGACCTGACACCTTATTCCCAATTGGTATATGGGTTCACAGGAGAATGCCTAGCACTAGTAGGAACTATCAGACTACCGATCACTGTGGGGGATGCCCCTAGGCACGAAACTGTGATGACATAGTACCTGGTGGTAGATTGATCATCATATTACAATGTAGTGCTCGGGAGACCCCTCTTGATGGCATTACACGGAGTACTGTCTATCTGGCATCTTTCTTTGAAGTTCCCCACAAGCGTAGGGCAAGGATGCGTACAGGGTAACCAAAGGGAGGCACGGAAATGCTATAATGCGTTAGTGGCCAAGGAAAAGAAAGGACCATGCGCAAACAACATGGTAGTAACCTGCTATGAAGGGAATGAATGAGCCAATGAGGTTGTAAACATGGAAGTTTACATTGAAAGAAACACTCTACTGGAGCTGGGGGCTCCTTTTAATGAAGATTTATTATTATAGCAAGTTTCCCAAAATGAGGGAAACAACATTGATCCTCGCTTTGGGGATGATGTCATGCGGGTAGGAACAGTCGAAGATCTTGACAAAATCCTACTGGATGAGGAGGACCCAACTAGAGTAATTAAAGTCGGGAAGGAGCTAAAGGTGGAAAGTAAGGCACAGTTGGTAGAATTTTTGAAGAAGAACCAGGACGTCTATGCCTACTCACATAAGGACATGGTTGTAATTTCTCTGTCCGTAATAAGCCATGTCTTCAATGTGGACAAAAACTACCCACTGGTGCAACAAAAAAGGAGACTGCTTGACAAAGGACGATCTTAAGCCCTGAAGGAGGAGGTCGAGCAGCTCAAGGAAAATGGTTTTATAAGGGAGGCCTACTACCCAGATTGGGTATCAAACCCTGTGCTGGTCCCAAAACCAAATGGAAAGTTAAGGACATGCGTGGGCTTCACAGATCTAAACAAGGCTTGGCCCAAAGACTGCTTCTCACTACCCAGAATAGACTAACTGATGCAACTGCATGACATGAAATACTCTCATTCATGGATGCATATTTTGGATATAATCAAATAAGTATGCACCCTCCCGGTGAGGAAAATACCAGCTTTCGGACAGACAAGGGATTTTACTTTTATAAGGTAATGCCATTCAGCTTGAAGAATGCAGGAGCCACCTACTAGCATTTAGTAGGTGGCATGTTTCGAGACTTGATCGACAAAAATATGGAGGTATATGTCGATGACATGTTGGTCAAGTCCAAAGAAGCTGGAGGGCATGTTCAAGACTTGGAGGAATTCTTTGCAATACTTAGAAAGTATCGCATGAAGTTAAATCCTCTCAAGTGCTCATTTGGAGTTGGTTCTGGTAAGTCTGTCGGATACATAGTCAATTCACGTGCAATCGAGGCTAACCTCGAGAAGATCAAAGCATTGATCGACATGAAGTCACCTACCACAATCGAAGAAGTGCAAAGCTTAGCAGGGAGAGTAGCTGCCCTCAGTAGGTTCATATCAAAGTCTACGAACAAGTGTGTCCCCTTCTTTAACTTACTGAGGGGGAGAAAGAAGATCCAATGGACCGAGGAATGTGAGAAAGCCTTCCAGGCCTTGAAGGAGCATCTCATTCAACCTCCCGTCCTAGCAAAGCCAATAGATGGTGAAACATTATTCATCTATTTGGCAATCACCGAGCATGCAATCAGCGTTGTTTTGGTGAAAGAAGAGAACAAGGTACAACACCCTGTGTACTATATCAGTAAAAGGCTAGTAGGGGCGGAGTCTAGGTATCCCCCTCTTGAAAAGCTAGGCTACTATTTAGCAATCACCTCTCGAAAGCTGCATCCATACTTCCAAGCTAACTCGATCTGAGTCCTGACCAATCAATCGATGAGACAAGTTCTTCATAAACCAGAGGCCTCAGAACGATTATTCAAATGGGTAGTGGAACTAGGACTGTTTAATATCACTTATCATTCGAGGACGAAGATAAAAGGACAAGCATTGGTAGACTTCATAGTCGATGGAACCAACCTTGAAGACCCTTCCTACCAATCAGAGTATGGAGATATTGAGAAGGAAAGAGATGCTCTCGTATGGAAGCTATATGTTGATGGAGCATCCAATGAACACAATTCAAGCTCAGGAATCATACTGATTACTTCGGAGAATCATCGAATCCACAGCGCTTTGAGATTTGGATTCAACACTTCGAACATCGAGGCTGAGTACGAGCCATTATTAGTAGCATTATGCTTGTCTCAAGATGTGCTTGCACAGTCCTTGGAGATATTCAGTGATTCCCAGCTAGTGGTGTACCAGGTACTGGGGGAGTATCAAGCCAAGGGACTTAGGATGGTGTAGTACCTAAAAAAGGTGAAGGACTTGTTGACACAGTTCAAGAGATACTCAATTACACAAGTCCCAAGGGAGTAGAATGCCAATGCTGATGCCTTAGCCAAGCTTGCCAGTGCCAAAGATGCGGACACCCTGAATGTCGTTCCCGTCAAATACTTGGTGAAAAGAAGCATAACCGAGAAAGAGGCACTACCTGTTGAGTTAGGAGACACATCAATGGCCCCTATTATTAACGATCTCAACCAAGGAGTAGTACCCAGTGATCAGAATAAAGCAAGGAAGTTGGCGAGACAAGATGCCCGATATATGATAGTTGAAGGGGTCTTGTACCAATGAGGATTACACCCAAGTTGTTAATGATCGAGGTACACGAGGGGTTTTGTTGAGATCACACTGGGGGCATAGCCTATCAAATAAAATCCTAAGACAAGGATACTTTTGGCCAACGATGAACGAAGACTCAATGGAGTATGTCAGAAGATGCCACAAGTGTTAGATGTTCTCCAAGATACCCCGGGCGGCACCTAATGAATTAACATAAATGCAAAGCCCTTCATTGTATGGGGAATCGACCTAATTGGAAAGTTACCCACGAGAAGGGAAGGAATCCAATTTTCTATTGTAGCCGTAGACTAATTCAACAAATGGACTGAAGCAGAACTGCTCGCCACCATCACCTCGAAGAAAGTCTTAGGCTTTGTGGTGAAGAATATCATATGTCGATTCAGTTTACCGAAGAAGATAGTCTCGGATAATGAGACTCAATTCGACAGTGATATGTTCACTGAATTTTGTACGAGGCATGGAATCACAAATAGCTTTTCCTTGGTAGCACACCCTCAAGCTAATGGTCAAGTAGAAACAGTGAACAAGACTATCAAAGACACTCTGAAGAAACGCCTTGAACAAGCCAAAAGAGCCTGGCCAGAATTACTTCCGGAGGTCCTATGGTCACATCAAACAACGGCTCGAACGGCGACAGGCCATACCCCGTTCACTTTGGTGTTTGGTCACGAAGCCATGTTTCTAGTTGAACTCACTCCCCCATCGCATAGACGAGAGACATACAGTCAAGGGAGGAACCATCAACTAATAGAAGAGTCTCTCAATTTAATCAAAGAAAGACGAGAAAAGGTAAATCTCAGAGTAGCAACACATCAGCAAAAAGTTGCCAGATACTTCAACTCTAGATTGAAAGATCGAAAATTTCTAGTTGGAGACTTACTACTCAGGAGGGTGTTCATAAACACTAAGGACACTGCAGCAGGGGTACTAGGACCTAATTGGGAAGGGTCATACCTTGTGGAGGAGGTAATCCCACCGAGGACATACAAGATAGATCGACTGAATGGAAAACTAATAAAAAACTACTGGAATGGCGAACACCTTTGCTGGTACTATCAGTGAAGCTGTTCAGCAGCGACACGAGTTTTAATTTGCAAAAGTATTATTTTCAAATTATCTATGTAACAGCCATTGTGCTTCAATGAATGAATGAATTTAATTTCTTAAGTTTCTCTTAATTCTTTAAATTACGTTCAACAAAGAGAGACAAGGTCCTAGGAACTTGTCGTCAAATAATGGATCATGTTTAATCTTGGTTCTTGCGGAGCCTATCGACCCATATGATCCAAAAGAGAGACAGGTCCTAGGACCTTGTCGCCAAATTAATGGATCATGTTTGATCTTGGTTCTTGAGGAGCCTATCGACCCATACGATCCAAACAAGAGACTGGTCCGAGGACCTTGTCACCAATTTAATGGATCATGTTCGATCTTGGTTCTCGAGGAGCCTATCGATCCATACGATCCAAAAGAGAGACAGGTTATAGGACCTTGTCACCAAATTAATGGATCATGTTCAATCTTGGTTCTTAAGGAGCTTATCGACCCATACGATCCAAAAGAGAGATAGGTCCTAGCACCGCCAAATTATTTGATCATGTTCGATCTTGGTTCTTGAGGAACCTATCGACCCACACGTTCAAGAAGAGAGACAGGTCCTAGGACATTGTCCTCAAATTATGGATCATGTTCGATCTTGGTTCTTGAGGAGCCTATCGACCCATACGATCCAAAGAAGAGACTAGTCTGAGGACCTTGTCGCTAAATTATTTGATCATGTTCGATCTTGGTTCTTGAGGAACTTATCAACCCATATGATCAAAAAAGAGACTGGTTTGAAGACCAGTCACCATCATCAGATCATACTTGAATCTGGTCCTTGAGGGACTGATCGATAATTTGATCTAAGACTCATTACAGGCTCGATTAGCCCATCTAGACCCGATTGGTCCAACTTAGACACTTCTGTCTACAATCATTATAACGAGTACACGAGAGATTACATAGATCATGATCGACACTTGCTACACAATATGCGTCTATGTATAGGTATCATTACTACTGAGTATGAAACCATCACCTGACTACCAATGAGGGACAAGCATTTGCTGCTTGCATCATTGGCTGAAAGGGATAGTACTATGTGTCTAAACTCTCGAAGCAAGGCATGGTCAAGTAGCAAGTTACCAAGGCTTTTAAATCCATGATCACTTGGGGGGCATATTGTACATATTGATCGGGGTATACAAAAGAAATCAGGATGTGACCTGAAGTACTAAGCAATCTCAAGGTTTTCTAGGAAATTTGTTCAACATATGTTCCGAAAGTGCAAAAAACCAAAACAAAAAGGCATTGGTAGGGAGACTCGTAGCCATGCCCCTTATAGGGTGGTCAGCCTGCCCACCAACCCTTATAAGGTGGTCAGTCGATCACCCATGGGGTGGTCGACCTGACTGTTTTGTTCATGGTACTTGGTGAAGTATCGTACTACTCACATTACCATGGTTGTTAGCATGAAAAACGTAAAGGAGTTAGGTTAATATGGCACGTGAAATACATGTGTTCAGAGTATACTGATACCTGAACCAATGAGGGTTGTGAGTTGATATACTTAGTAAGCATTGGAAATAAAAAATTTTAATCAATACACCGAGTACTCATAACAAAAAAGCATAAAGGCATAACATGTCATATGTAAAAATTGTCAAATACAAGGTGCCCCACCAATGGCACGAAAGGAAAAATAGAGTAAGAGACCAAAAGAAGACTAACTAGGGCGACGAGTATCATCTGAAAGAACACTCTGAGCCTCAGCAGCCTCACGAGCCAAACACTTCCTAAGCTCCTTCGCTTGCGTCTTCTCGAGAAGGAAATCCAAGTTCAAATCTTTGTTGGACTTCTAGATCAAGTAGAAGCAAGAGAAATATGTCTCTGAATACTCCTCTCGAGCCTTGTCCCAGGAAGCTTTGACCTCTTGCTCCTTCTCAACAAGAGCATACATCCATAGTTGATCCATGTCGGCAATCAGCTCCTCCTTCTCAGCTTCAGAATGTTTAAGCTGATCGGCAAGTTTCCCTCCATCTGGGTTATCCTGAGGGTCAACTCGATCACTTCCAACTGTTTAAGCTCCACGGTACTACTGAGAGTGCTGATCTCTTCATCTTTCAAACCAATATCTGCATCCCTAGAGCCAAGAACGTGTCTAAGGTCCAAGACCTCATGGAGGACAACTTCAAGCTCAGAACAAAGGTTAGAAAGCGTGGAGGTATACTCTATAGATCTATTACAGACATGGGAGACCAACCTCAGCCCCAACAAAATACATACAAGTGTTGGATAACGTATCACACAAGATAGTCAGACAAAAAGAAATCTGTAGAGGACTTACACTCTGAATGTCAAGGAGTGACTTCGTGAGGATGGGGCTCAAGTTCTCATTCTTAATCCCATTAATAGTCATTGTCGTCTGCTCTAGATGGGATGCTCGGTCCATGATGGCACCTAAATTCCATATGGTAGACTGGTGTGGCTCAGATAAGGGAGCAGGCGCATAAGAGGAGGCACCCGCATCACTGATACTGGGAAGAACTGGCGTAGGCAAGAATGGCTCTACCTCTATGATAGGACTAGAAGCCAAAGGAGTCAGAGGAGACACCTCAGGAGGAACCTCTGTTATCGACTCAGGCTCAACCCTAGCCCTCTTAGCAACTCGGACAAAAGGGCTAGTCTCTGTTGGAGTCGACCTTTGCTGGTTATGAAAAAAACTGAACATATCTGAACCTGCAGAAGAAGATCACATATTAGCGGGATATCAAATACAGATGAAACAGAAAGTAAAGATGATAAAAGTGTCGAACCTTCTTAATGAGATTCATGTTCGAACATGGCTTCATCAAAATCATCTGAAGCAAACAGCGAGTGTGCGGATGCACCCACCTCATCACCCTCCTATCTAGCCAGCACGGGCAAAGAGGTACCTCCTCGACATGAATAGGTCCCAGGGAGTCTATGGAGTTCACAGGCTTGGGACCATCTTCATCCAGAACATCGGTGATAGTAGAGGGAAACAGCTCGACCTTCCTAAGGTTCTCCAAAATAACAAGAGTCTTGATATTCTTCTCCTCAGGGGTCATGGCAATCAATGCCTTAGCCCTAATAGTCATAGCCTGGGTCGGGAACGGTCTGTAAAAAGGCCCGTCGTGCTTAAACTTGGAGTAGTTGGCCTCTGTATCCTTAGTGAAGAAATAGTTGTCGGCATATCTAAACTCCTTGCTATTTCCAGAGATCTCTTCCAAGAAGGTGTCGGTACCCTCGCTCAGGTAATGGTGGAAGTGAAAGTACCCCGAGTTGCACTGAGAAGGGTTCATCTTCAGATCAAATATGTAGTGGATCTCATGAGGTACTAAAGCAGCCCATTTTCTATGATGATAGATAATGTACAACGCAGATAACACCAAGATCACGTTGGGAGCCAACTAAGAGGGACAAATACCAAAATAATCAGCCACGCTCTAGAAGTGTGGATGAAGAGGAAGTAGGGCACCAAACTTGATGGCAGAGCGTGTCCAGGCGCACATAGTAATAGAAATGCCAGAGAGGTCAAAGGTCTTCCTTGAGTTCTTTACCTTCTCTTCAGTCATGTCAAAGGTAGCCCTCTTGAGCTGAACAACCTCGTAATCGGCAGGGCGAGGCTTCTCAAAAAATTTCCATATGATCTCACTCACAAAGGTGGCCCCATAATATGATGAATGGAACTCTTTTTGTCGTCTCTTCTTCTGCTATGTAGCTGGCGAGATTGTCTTACTCTTGGGAGAAGGGCGAACCACCTTAGACCGGAACTAGTGAATAGAACGCTCCTGAGGATGAGTAACCTAACGATGAGAGCCCTCGATATGTTCTCGCTGAGAAGAAGAGTTATGGGAAGCCCGACTGGTATCCCGATGAAATGGAAATTGCAAGGAGTCTCGTTGACCAGATAGACTCTGATGAGAAGAATGACTTCGCTGAGATGTACCCTGAGAGCCACGGGGAGTACAATGCTGAGAAGAGATCTGAGAAGATCTAGGCAAAGAGCCCTGAGTAATGTGCCTGAAAATATGAGGATTATCTTCGGAGGGTTGCCGAGTTGTCTATTTTACTCTCTCCATTGGGATATACCTTCTAAAGAAATCCTCCACACTAAATAAATATAAAGCAGAGTGAGGGAAAATCCTTTTCGCCCTTTCCAAGAACACTTGTGGAGTACGCTCGCTTACAGACTTATCTGACGAAGAGGAGCTAGACATTTTCCACAAAAGAAAAATAAAGAGTAAAGTTAGTACATCAACATAATGAAGCCAATAGCTGGGGGAATATCCATTACTATGGAGAAAAAGTGAAGAAATAGAGGAAAAAATTGATTGAAGTCACAAAAGTAGGGGTGGCCTAATGGAATTAAGTTGACCTTAGCCCTAAGCTTAAAAAGCATAAAAGAAAAGCCATAGGTGTTTGGCCTACTATCTTAGGCCAACCACCCTTGAGATATAAGCTTCAGAACAATGCAAGGGGGATAGGATTTAAGTCTCCAATAAATCGTACAATACAAGCAGGAACCTAAGGAGATAAACAATATAGAAAAAAAATTAGGGTCCCAGATGGTCGGCCTATGCTTGGGCCGACCACCCTAGACTCTGGAACCCTGGAAATTGCCCAATGAGTGTGGTGGTTGGCCTATTCTAGGGTTAGGGCCAACCACCTGGGTTATGGAACCCTGGAAATCACCCAGGGCATAGGGAATGTGGCCTAGGCTTGAATTTGGAACCCTGGAAATCGCTTATACTTGGATTTGGAGCCCTAGAAATTTCCTATGCCTGGCTTTGAAACCCTGGAAGTCGCCTATGCCTAGATGTGAAGCTGTGAAAAATCGCCCAAACCTAATTTTTATAAACCTGGAAATTGACCAGGCCAAGGAAACTTAAGGGTGGTCGACCTAGGGTTTACAAGCCTGGAAATTCAAGCCAATTTTTTATTAAAAACAAGTTTTGGTTCAGACAAGATAGTTGTTTTGAATCAAAGCATAGAAAAGTAAGGAAATTCAGACAGATTCATCAAAGACGTAAATATTGGGAAAGAATACTTACCAAGAAGGAGATACGAAGTGTTGATGAAGAATTGGAGAATTCTACAACTCAGAACTTCTTGAAGGTGGCGCATAGGTTAAGAGTCTGATGAGTGAGGTGTTGGTTTTATGCCCTTATAAAACCATGTCGGACATGTAATGCAATTTTATATTGTAAGTAAAAGTAGCAAAAATCATTTAGTTTGACAATTGTGTTGCTTATTTATTTTATTACATGATTATTGGAATAATACAACCATTTATAAAATCCCAAACATATAAATAGTTACAATTATAGTGACTAGGTCACAGTGGATCATAATTGTAATTATATGTTCAAAAGAACGAATCCTAAGATTAAGTCAGTGCATTGGATTTTCACTGATCTGGTAATCTACGATATGATCTACTTACACATTCAAGGTGTGATGTCTTATCAAAGGCATTGACCAAGTAGATAAGATCGAATGTATATGGGTACATTGGACTAGGACTGATATTGATTATTGATAGATAAATAAGTATCGTTGTTATCGAATCTAATCAATGTCACAACGTTGACCATAGGCCAAGTTGATCTTAATTCTGAGTGATAATATTCTGCTAATTATATTATTTAAATCTTTTGACTTGTTCGTTACTAGCTTACCCTACGGTCTAGCCCATACTTACATCTTGGAGATTTAGTAGTGTAATTGAGTGGGAGTATTAATCATAGATATGAAATCTATAGCTTCTCTATGAGAGGTGAAAAAATGACTTCCTTAATAGCTTAGTCTAAAAGGGTAAATGATTGAGCGCTCATATCTGTGATTAGGTTCACAGATTTATCATTTACAAGGGACTTAGTGGGAGTTAAGGATAAAATACAAATGAGGGGTATAACGGTAATTTGCACCTGACTCATTAGTAAGTCATCGATAGAGGATTGACTTACTCTAATGGTTATAACAATGGATAATGTATTTGTGGTCTGGAAAATACGTTCTATGAATTCAAGAGTTCAATTCCGGATCTACAGTGGAGTCATGAGGAATTAATAAATTGTGACAAAATTTATTTAATAAATAAACTCACGAAAATTTATTGTAGCTTGTATTCATGGATCCATGGTCCTCGCATCACCTTTGAGTAAATCATCTAGAATGTCTCAATTAATTGATTTAATTATCACACTACTACAAAAACACCCTTTTATGACGCTTTTTTAGGGCACTCACCTAGATGCAAGTCCTAAAAAACAGCTCTCGGACATTTTAGGGCTTGCGGAGCGAGTCCTAAAAACTATGTGTGTCCTAAAAGTTTGAATTTTTTTTAACAAATACCTTGTGGAATTTTTAGGACACTCATTGCGAGTCCTTAAAGAACTTTTTTAGGACACGCGGTGCAAGCCCTAAAAACTTATGTGTGCCCTAAAAGTTTGAATTTAAAAAAATAAGAAATTCCCTCCAATTCCTCAAATCACTCAATATTATTAAAAAAAAACCCAAAAACCACTCAAATCACACTCTCTCTCCTCGGTTCTCTCTCTCTCTCGAAGCTCCCTCTCTCTCTTTCTCTAGCTCGTCTCTGGCATGGCCAAACGGCCACCTTGCCGTCGTCGCCGAACGCCACGCACTCGCCCCCCCCCCCCCCTGAAACCTCCAACCCCTGGAGCTTAGCCCCTCACGCGCGGCCTAAGGCCCTCAAAGTGCATGTCAAAGTTTATGCGATTTTGGGTTTTTCCAAAATTTTCGACCACTTTCTGGCCACCTCGAGCAACCATGAGATGAACCACCACCACCACCACCATATTCCTTGCATCTTCGGCTTCAAAACCCACTAAAAAACTAGACCCAATGGCCACCGTGGAGTGGTGGCGCCGCCCTTATTCCGGACATTCTTTTAGGGCTCGTGTAAATTCTTTTAGGGATTGCAATGCGAGTCCTAAAGACATTCTTTTTGTAGAGGACTCGCACCCCGCGAGTCTTAAAAACTTTTTTAGGGCTTGCTTTTTTGTAGTAGTGTCAATTAGGATTTTTAAAGTTGACTAGGTCAATTTTTGAAAATCTTACAGAGATATGAGATTTAGAGAATAAAAGAGAATCTTTGGGCAAATTTATTAGTATTGATAAATTGGTGTCAATATAAATAAATAATATTAAATCAAGTTTCAAATTATAATTAGTTAATTTGAATAAGGATTTAATTAATTAATTAAAATATAAATAAATAAATAAAGGTTTTGATTTTAGGCCCAAGGGATTTAAATTTAAAACGAAGAGATTGGGCCCAAGTCCATTTATAGCAGCCCAAGACTTTTATTATTTTTAATTAATTTTAATTTAAATTTAATTTTAAATTTAAATAAAGCCCATTAAGTTGCCTATATAAGGAATATGATATCTAGGGTATTCAGATGTTAGTCTCAGTTGATTCATTGGGTGAGTGGAAACATATACAATCTAATCATTTCTTGGCCACTTTCTCTCTTCTTCTTTTCTAGATCTCTATCTCATGTGTTGAGAACCAGCCCACACTAGTTCTAGGTTGATCAAAGGCTTGGTAAGGAAGACTGTGTTGCTGATCTAATTCAATCTCTTGATAATACTCTGCTATAAAAAGGAATAAAGGGTTAGAGAGATTGAAGGAAGGAGTTGTTTCAGTTCCACTATGTATACGTATGTTTCTACATCTTTTTGTTTATGTTAATTTACGAATCTTATGTTCATTTGTATGTCTTGTTATTCTATGTTTCTATTTTGTTTTTGGAAAAATAATAGGAAGCATGCATCTAGATTTAAATTCCAAGATCCTACAATTGGTATCAGAGCCAGGTTGTCTAGATCTAGATGTTATGAATACATGATTATATGTGTTTGTTGACATGCTTAATTTTAAAAGTTTCATTGGATGGTACATGAAATTTGATATGCATGTTTTGAATGTTTATTTGTCATATTGCTAGTCTAAGTGTCTTATTTTTCATGCATTTTGAGATCTTAATTGATGTTTGGCAGAATGCACGTTGAAAAATTGCACAAATTTTTTTTGATAGTGTTTTTGGTAGTTCACGACTGCAATTTTTTTTAATGATATATATATAAACCCTAGGGTTTACGTAAAAAAAAATGTAAATCAATTTTTGTTTTATACGGCAGCTCAATATATATATTTATTAACCTTTATTTTTTTTATTTTATACGGTTCATTTTTCAAATATATATATAATTTTTTAAATAAACTGTATATATATAAATATTTTTATATATAATATACTAGGTAGTTGAGATATTTTTTTGTGCTAAAGAAATATCTAAGTATTCAATTTTAAATTAATTGTGATATTTTCTTTAAAGACAATTAAAATGATTTTATGTTTAATTAATTATACGGTAAGTTTTCAATTGGGAATTTTTTTTTGGTAATTAATTAATAAGTAAATTAATTTTGATAACTCAATTAATAGTTTTGGATATTGATTGATTTATTTATTTTAGCAATTGATTTATTTATATTGGTAATCAATGTTATGATGCATAAAGTTGTGTAACATGTCATATATATTTTCATGTTAGGTTCATCCAATTAATAAGAAAATTAAAATATCATGCATCATTATTAAGTTATTTTTTGCATTTGGACATTAAATATAAGAAGAATGATGGCTTAATTTTTGTTTTGAAAAATGTGGGAAAATTCAAATAAAGCTTTCATAAAATGTTAGGTTTTATTTGAGCCCAATTGAACATGTAAAGTTTAAATTCCTCTCTTGTGGGTGGTTCTACTTGTGAATGCTCATTTGCTTTGCATTACTAAATGAGCCTAATCAATTGAATAATAATTAATAAAATGAAGGTTCAAATTCCTGTCTTTTTGGGTTTTGTATGGAAGTTAGAGAGCCTTAGTAGTGGGTCCAACATACTGAACTTAGCTCTGCTCCATGCAAGCTCGAATTGTTAAGGCCTATTTACCTAAGTTTGACTTAATTGTATTAGGTTAATATTTTTTAGTTGGACCTAATAATTGATTAGAAACAAATTAATTCTAATTTTTTGAATTAATTTTCAATGGGTAATTTTAGAATTAATGGGAAAATTATAAACTATGGTTTAGTGATTATTTTAATAATTTGGCAAAGCTAAGTCTGTTTATTGATTATTTTAATAATTTGGCAAACCTAAGCTGATAATTTTCAAAATAATAAAATACTAAAAGATTTAATAATGAGTTTTAAAATCTGAATTTGATCTCCATCGTTGATTTAACAAGGTTAGAGTTCAGTGGGGCCTCATGGCGCTTTGATTTCATCTCCATATGGAAGGTATTCACTGGAATTCTTAACATGGTTAAATTTCATAGGATAGATGGTTATAGATGGACTTTCTATAGACTCATCCCTACGGTGGCTATAGGAATTAAGTCTATAATAATCGAAATCGTGGGTCAAACTCATAAAATAAGAAATATTTGTGACTCTCGCCTACCGGGGCACATGAGTTTTTGTTACTTTAATTGAATGGATGGGTAGTTAATAAAAGTCTAGGACATTTTATTAATTGAGCTATTTCTCTATTTGTGAATAACTTAGTGAATATTTGTGACTCTCGCCTATCGGGACACATGGGTTCATGGCTAGTTGAAGTACCTTAAAAATAGAAGATAAGTATTTTAGTATTTTGCTTATCTCAAAACATTTTATATGTTATGCTATTTCTAAAAAATTTAATGAATAAATGTTTGTCAAGCAATGCGTTGATTTCTACTTAGTTGATAATCGTAGCTCTAGGCTTTCCACCCCATACTCTCTCTAATCTTTAAAATGCTACTCTATGGTGAGAACCTCACAAAATGTTTGTCCAGCATCAACATGGTGTTGATTATGGACAACATCGAATTTGTGATAATCAAAGATATTCCTATTTTTCCTATGTAACGATTACCAAATCCTTCAATGAGGATTATTGATGGTGGTTCGAGCAAAAGGAAAGAAGACTAATACTACTAAACAGGTTCAAGGAGAAGTTGTCTTAAGCTTCTTCTTCGAATAGCAAATGTGGAAGAAATTCAAACAAAAAGAACAAGAAGTCCACTGGCAAGGCACCAAATGCTGCAAAGCATCTTGGAGCAAGACCTGATTATAAGTACACAAAGAAAAGGAGTGTTTCCAACTGCAAGGAGACTGGGAATTGGCACAAGATTGCCCGGTACTCAAGACATATGGAACCCAAGATAATGATATTTATCTTGGATGCATGTTCTTTTAGAGGATGATTTTTTGGTTTTAGATTGTTGAATCATGATCTACTAACACATGCATGTATATTTTTTACAACTTTTCAGTATTGGGAAAACCGTGAAAGATGAAAAGCTAAAGCTTGGAATCCGAAAAGGGTTGTTCGTATCAGACAAGGCAAAAGGATAAGCTTGAATGAATTTTGGAAATAAATATATTGTTTTAAGACAATGTTTATTTTATTCCGATTTCAGTGGAAATTTTAATTTCAGCTTTCCTTATGACATCAACAACAATTTGTAGTTACTTTCTCAAGTAATAAAATCCTATTTCTTTAAATGGATGTGAATTGTGGAGTGGATGTATGGAAAACAGGCTATACCTATTGCAACTAAATGAACCTTATGTTCTAAATAATGAGTTGTCTAAGATAGCTAGTTCTAGGAACGTTAAACGCCAAAAGGTCAACAACGTTAGAAATGACGTACCTTTGGCATCTTCGCTTTGGTCTTATTTGCTATGATAGGATTCAAAGAATAACAAAGGCTGGGCTTTTGAGGGAACTCACCTAGGGCATAATGACAAAGCATCCATTCTCTGTGATAGGAGAAAGGGCGAAGAACCACTAGGGCTAGTATGTTTAAATGTCTTGGGACAAATGAATGTTCAAGTGAGGGGTGGTTATGAGTATTTTGTAACCTTCATCGACAATTTCTCTAGAGACTCATCTAAGTACCTAAAGCATATGAATTCTAAGAATTTGTTAAGAAGTTCAACGAATTCATTGCTGTGGCTTTAAAACCATATTAGGTAAAATGTTAAAGATCTTGTGATCTGATTGGGGTGGATGATATTTGGATAATCAGAACCAAGATCATTTAATTGAACTTAGAGAATTTTCTATAGCAACTGTCCCAAAGACTTCGCAACAGATCGGTGTTGTTGAGTGGTGTGAATCGCGCGTTTATGGAAATGTGTGTTTAATGATAAGTTACTTAACTCTATCGACTTCTTACCCAGATCTTTTCAAGAGGCATACTACCTAGACCATATGTGATATTTTTTAAATGTTGTGTCATCTCAAAGCTGTCTCCAAGACACCACTAGAATTATGGAATGGTCGTGAACCTGTTTTACATCATTATGGAATTTAGTGGTGTCCTATTTATGTCCTGTGGAAAAAGATACGTAAGCTAGAATAACGAACTGAGGTTTTCCTATTTGTTGGCTATTCTAAAGGTACTCTGGGTGGTCTGTTTTATAGTCTAGTAGACAAGAAAGTGTTTGGCTCTACAAATGCTACTTTTCTGGATAACGACTACATAATGAATTTCATGTCTCGTAGCAGAATAGTATTAGATGGAAAAATGATAAACTATTTTTCCATCATCACCAACGATGGAAAAATGATAAACTATTGTTCCATCCTCACCAATGCAAATCGATGAAAACAAGGTAGATTTAGAAACTACTAATCCATGTCAGAAAGTTACGGTGCCTTGTCATAGTGGAAGGGTTTCTTGGAACTCGGTACCTATAAAATGGATAGTGAAACCCACAAGCTGGTTGGGGACACAAGTAACAATGATTCGTTGGCCTTTAAACAGGCAATGGGTAAGTCTGAAAGGGATCTTCGACTCGAAGCCAAGTACCAGGAAATAGAGTCTAAGTACTTTAAATTTGTCTGAGATCTTGTAGATGTGCCATTGGACTTTAGGCCTATGGGATGCAAGTTGATCTATAAGAAGAAGATGGGAGCTGATGGAAAGGTCGAGACATTTAAGGCTTGACTCATGACAGAGAGAAAAAGTCAACTTAGAGAAAAAAAATTCTTCGGTAGCCATGTTAAAATTTATTTAGTATACTCTTATCCATAGCCACAACTCTTGATTAAGGGTTAAGGCAAATGGACATCAAAGAAGAATTTTTAATGGTTATCTTGATGAGACCATTTATATGGATCAATCAGAAGAATTTAAAGTAGTTGGACAAGAAAGTTAGCAAGCTGAGTAGGTCAATCTATGGACTTAAACAAGCTTCGCACTCCTGAACTTAAGGTTAAATGGAAACATTAAGACCTGTGGTTTTGAACAAAATATAGTTGACCCTTGTGTTTAACAACTTAGCGAAAAGACATTGTGGTGTTCTTAATCCTTTATGTAGATGATATCTTACTCATTGGAAACAATGTCAAGAAATTATCAGCATAAAGAACTGGCTGGAAACAAAATTCCAAATTTCGTTGAAGCAAGTCGTGTTCTTGGTATCCAGATTATCAATGATAGAAAGAACTGAATTTTAGCTCTATTCAAGCGGCCTACTTAGGTGAGGTGCTTGGGCATTGCTCTATAGCAAATTCTGAGAAAGGATGTTTAGCGTCTTCACATGGAATTTATCTTTCTAAGCAGCAGTCTCCATAGACTCATCAAGAGAAAGAAAAAATCAAACGAATTTCTTGTGCATTTGCAATTAGAATTCTAATGCATGCTATATTGTGTGCTATGACTAGAGATCTGATATGCAGTGGGAGTGGTGAGCAAGTGCCAGTAAAATCTTAGAAATTAACAATAGGTAGCAGTTGGTATCTTAGATGGACTAAAGACTATATGTTAGTCTATTTGGGTGGATTTTTTAACCCGTTAGGCTACACAGATTTAGGTTTTGGAGTGATGTTGATGATAGGAAGTCTATTCTTAAAAAAATGTTTACTCTTAGGGGTGGAGCTGTGTTTTGGAGAAACGTTAGGCTATCTGCCATTTCATAATCCACCTTGGAGGTTGAGTACATAGTTGCGTCTATGGCGGCAAAGGAAATAGTCAGGCTGAGGAAGTTCTATATGGATCTCGGTGTTATTCCAAAAATGGATAAACCACTCATTTTTTCTAGTGAAAATAATGAAGCAATAGAGAATTCAAAAGAACCTCGAAGCCTCAAAAAGAGCAAAGCATATAGAGAGAAAGCACCACATTATTGAGGATGTGCGGCGAAGGTGTGTTGTGAAGGTCATGAAGACATATCCCTTTACAAAGATATAAGCAGAGAGCATAATTATGAAGCATGTAGATTGAATGGTTTTGAGAAATATGTTCCATTTGTTTTAAAAGGGCAAGTGGGAGTTTGTTGGGTTTTATGCCCTTATAAAACCATGTTGGACATGTAATGCGATTTTATATTGTCAATAAAAGTAGTAGTAGAAATCAATTAGTGTGACAACCGTGTTTCTTGCTTATTTTATTACATTATTATTGGAATAATGCAACCATTTATAAAATCCCAAACATATAAATAGTTACAATTATAGGGAATATGTCATAGTAGATTATAATTGTAATTATATGTTCAAAAGAACGAGTCTTAAGATTAAGTCACTGCAATGGATTTTCACTGATCTGGTAATCTAAGATATGTTCTACTCACACATTCAGGGTGTGATGTCTTATCCAAGGCACTTACCAAGTAGATAAGATCGAATGTATATGGGTACATTGGACTAGGACCAATATTGATTATCGATAGATATATAAGTATCCTTGTTATCGAATCTAATCAATGTCACAACGTTGATCATAGGTCAAATTGATCTTAATTCTGAGTGATAATATTCTGCTAATTATATTATTCAAATCTTTTGACTTGTTCGTTACCAACTTACCCTACGGTCTAGCCCATACTTACATCTTGGAGATTTAGTAGTGTAATTGAGTGGGAGTATCATTCATAGATATGAAATCTATAACTTCTGTATGAGAAGTGAAAAGATAATTTCCTTAATTACTTTGTTCAAAAGGTTAAATGATTGAGATCTCATTTCTGTGATTAAGTTCACGGAAATATCATTTATAAGGAACTTGGTGGGAGTTAAGGATAAAATACTGATGAGGGGTAAAACGGTAATTTGCACCCGACTCATTAGTATGTCATTGATAGAGGATTGACTGAATGTAATGATTATAACAATATATAATGTATTTGTGGTTTGAAAAATATGTTCTATGAATTTAAGAGTTCAATTCTGAATCTATAGTGGAGTCATGAGGAATTAATAAATTGTGAGATAATTTATTTAATAAATAAACTCATGGAAATTTATTGTAGCTTGTATTCATAGATCCATGGTCCCCGCATCACCTTTGAGTAAGTCATTTAGAATGTCTCAATTAATTGATTTAATTATCGATTAGGATTTTTTAAGTTGACTGGGTCAATTTTAGAAAATCTTACAGAGATATGAGATTTAGAGAATAAAAGAGATTCTTTGGGCAAATTTATTAATATTGATAAATTAGTGTCAATATAAAAAAATTATATTAAATCAAGTTTCAAATTATAATTAGTTAATTTGTATAAGGATTTAATTAATTAATTAAAAGATAAATAAATAAATAAAAATGTTTTGATTTTAGGCCCAATTGGGATTTAAATTCTAAACAAAGAGATTGGGCCCAAGTCCATTTATGGTTACCCAAGGCTTTTATTTTTGTTTATTATTTTTAATTAATTTAAATTTAAATAAAGCTCATTAAGTTGCCTATATAAGGAATATGATATCTATGATTTTCAGATGTTAGTATCAGTTGATTCATTGGGTAAGTGAAAACATAGATAGTCTAATCCTTTCTTGGCCATTTTCTCTCTTCTTCTTTTCTAGATCTCTATCTCATGTGTTGAGAATCAGCCCACACTAGTTCTAGGTTGATCAAAGGCTTGGTGAGGAAGACTGTGTTGCTGATCTAGTTCAATCTCTTGATAATACTCTGCTACAGAAAGGAATAAAAGGTTAGAGAGATTGGGTTTATGTTAATTTACGAATCTGATGTTCACTTGTATGCCATGTTATTCTATGTTTCTATTATATTTTTGGAAAAATAATAGGAAGCATGCTTCTAGATTAAATTCCAAGATCCTACATGAGGCCCTACTTATAGCCTCTCAAGCTAACATTATTTTTAGGAATTCAAAATCCTTGAAAAATATTTGGTATTGTTAAAAATTCAAATTCCTTGAAAAATATCTTATATTTTTAGGAATTCAAATTCCTTGAAGAATATTTTGTATTTTTAGTAATTAATATCCTTGAAAAATATATTATATTTTTAGGACTTCAAAACTCCTTGAAAAATATGCTATATTTTTAGGACTTCAAAATTCCTTGAAAAATATATTATATTTTTAAGACTTCAAAATTATATTTTTAGGACTTCAAAACTCCTTGAAAAATATATTATATTTTTAGGACTTCAAAATTCCTTGAAAAATATACTAGATTTTTAGGAATTTTTGTTTTTTAAAAATATAATTATTTTTAGGAATTACAATTATCCTTGAAAAATACGTGCCGAGCAAATTATCGATAGTTGATAAAATTACTACGTAATGTCCCGAAGGACTTTGCTTTTAGAGTACTGCTACGATATGTTTCTTGGGCCAGAACAAGTTTACCGTAATGTTGAACACATTACGATAAACTTGGGGGGCAAATGTTATCCCTAAAAAATCTAGAGATGACGTGGCGAATGAGAAAGCGGCACGTGGCATCACAAGTAAGGAAAAAATGACAAAGTATTGAAAAAAGACTGATGAGCACAAAAAGATTGGTCCAAGACCTATAGGGAAGTCAACCAAGCCTAAACCCCCGAGGGGTGGTCGGCCTGACATGCTCAAGAGCCACATGGGTGGTCGATCCTCCCTATTCTTCGTAGGATAATCGACCTAAACTCCCAAATACACTTCACTGGATAAAGTTCACACTCGTTCAAGATGAGATCAACAGGCCTAACACCCAGAGGATCAACAGGTCTAGCACCCAGAGGGTCATCAGGCCTAGCACCCAAGCTCTGCAGGGTCATCGAGCCTAGCACCTAAGTCTCATGGACCAACCAAGACTAAGCATTTTCCCAGAGGTTTCAATCGTTCATCGTCAACCACGATCCAGAGAAACAACGGGAAGACCCACAATCTCATAATCAAGGGGAGGTGGACACGTATCTCTACTACCCAATAATCGTGTACCAAACCACGATCCCAATATTACTAATCACGTTACAGCCCTTGGGTACTATAAATAAAGGACCCATGGCTTCATTGAAGGGGATCTGGCGAATATTTTCAGGAAAAACTCTAGGCAAATTAATAATAACAAGTGAATACTTCAGTTCATCCGTGTAATTGTCTATCGAGTGATTTAATACTAAAGACTAAGTGGATTAGGTTATTACTGTTCATCAGAACAGGGCTGAACCACTATAAATTTTTGTGTGTTTATTCAAGATATTTATACTCTGTCGTTTATTATATTCATTTCGTTCAAAAGGTGTCGTATACTATACATACGGCCGTTGGCCAATTTCACAGGTCAACAAGAACTTTACTAGAAATGGTTAGATGCATGCTTAGTTACTCAACTCTGCCAACTTCATTCTGGGGACATGCAATTGAAAATGTGAACGACATTCTAAATGTTTTGTCATCCAAATCAATCCCTAAACACCTTTAAGAAGCTGGAGTGGTCATGAACCTAGTCTACGCCATTCTAGAATATGGGGGTGTCCCGCCCACGTCCTGAGGATAAAGGAAGGAAAGCTAGAACTGTGAAATGAAGTTTGCATGTTTGTTGGCTATCCTAAAGAAACTCAGGGTGGACTTTTCTATAGTCATTCAGAAAAGAAAGTGTTTACTTCCACGAATGCTACTTTTTTTGGAAAATGACTATGTCGAATACTTCAAATTGTGCAGCAAAGTCGTTTTAGAGGAGATGGTTGAAGAATTGACTCCAACTAATGTTCCATTTTCATCATCGCAAGTTGATGATAAAATTCCCACTCTTCATGTCCAACCATCGCAAGTCGATTTAAATGAAGAAAGTACCATTGTTCCTAAGAAAACACTCACGAAGCCTTGTTGTAGTGGGAGGATTTCTAGGAACCCAATTTGCTATGGTTTGGATGGTGAAACCAATATGGTTGTTGGTGACAGTGGTGATGATGATCCATTTTCTTTCAAAAAAGCATTGGCTAGACCTGAAAAGGAAATACGGCTCGAACCCATGAAATAGGAAATGGAGACCGTGTACTCAAATTCTGTCTAGGATTTTGTGGAAGCTCCTAGTGACTTTAGGGCCATTGGGTGCAAGTGGGTCTACAAGAAGAGACGAGGTGTTGATGGAAATATCGAAACCTATAATGCTTAATTAGTGGAAAAGGTTCATACCCAAAGAAAATGTGTTGACTATGAGGAAAATTCTAGTTCAATAGCCATGTTCAAGTCCATTCGCATCCTCCTATCCATATCAGCCGCTCTCGACTATGAGATTTGGCAAATAGACATCAAGACAACTTTTCTTAACGAGAAACTTGATAAAGTCATTAATATGGATCAACCAAAAGGATTTAAAGTAGCTGGACAAGAAGGAAAAGTTTGCAAGTTGAATAGGTCCATTTATTGACTTAAGCAGGCTTCTCATTCCTGGAATCTTAGGTTATATGACATAATAAAAATCTATGGCTTTGAAAAAATTATAGATGAGGCTTGTGTTTACCAACTAAGGGCAAATCAAATAGTGGTATTCATGTTTCTTTATGTAGATGATATCTTACTCATTGGAAACAAAGTTAAGAAATTATCAGATGTGAAGAATTGGTTGAGCACTCAATTCCAGATGAAGGATTTGGGTGAAGCGAGTTATGTTATAGGTATCCAGATCATTAGGGATAGAAAGAACAAAATATTATCTCTATCTCAATCAGCTTACATTGATAAAGTGCTTGAAGGTTTCTCAATGACAAATTCCAAGAAATGACTTTTATCGTCCCTCCATGGAATTCATCTTTCAAAGAAGCAGTCTCCCCAGACTCCTGAAGTGGAAGATGCAATGAGAAAAGTTCCTTACGCATCTATAGTCGGAAGTTTAATGTATGCTATGTTGTGTACTAGACCATATATCTGCTATGCAGTGGGAGTAGTGAGTGCGTATTAGTCAAACCCAGGACCTGAACATTGGATAGCAGATAAACATATCCTAAAATATTTAAGACGAACAAGGGATTACATGTTACTCTACAAAGGTGGTGTTCTAAACATTGCAGGCTACACCAATTCAGATTTCCAGACAGATGTCGATAACAGGAAGTCTACTTCTGGAATGGTGTTTACTCTTAGCATTGGAGCTGTGATATGGAGAAGTGTAAAGCAGTCTACAATCTCATATTCCACCATGGAGGCTGAGTAGATAGGTGCATCTGAAACAGCTAAAGAAATAATCTGGCTAAAGAAGTTCTATTCAGACCTTACTGTTATTCCAAATATGGATAAACTGCTTGTGTTGTTTTGTGACAACAAAGGAGCGATAGCCAACTCGAAAGAACCTCGAAGTCACAAGAGGAGAAAGAATATAGAAAGAAGTATCACATAATTCGAGAATATGTGGCCAGGGGAGATGTGAAGGACATGAAGATTGCATCTTAAGACAATCTTGCAAATCTATTTACAAAGACAGTGCCAGAAGGGACATTTGTTAAGCATATCAAGGAAATGAGATTAATAGAATTAAGGCATTAGTTTCAGTTAGTGCATGTAGGAGTTTCTTGGGGTTTGTGCCCTAATTAAAACTCAATTTCTATGTAATCTCATTTTATTATCAATAAAAGAATAGAAATCATTTTTTACTCGGTCAATCACCTTGCTCACATGTTTTATTTTCATGATTATTTCTTTCATATAAACTTCTATTAAATCCCGAGCATATAGCTAATCATATTTATAGTGACGTAATCATAGTAGAATAAAAATATGATTATATGTTCAAAATAAGTTAGTCCTAGGATTAGTTAGTGCACATAGTTTACACTGACTTGTCAATCCACGATGTGATCTACTTACACATTGTAGTGTTATGTTCTTTCCAGAACATTAGTAAAGTAGATAAGATCAGATGTATTTGTTACATCAGACTTGAATGATATTGACCTTAGATAGATAAGTAAATGTACCGCTATTATCTAATATATTCATATCATAAAGTTGACCATAGGTAAATTCAATATCAATTCTGAATGGTTCGTATTCTAACTGATTGTATTATTCAAGTCATTTGATTTGTTCGTTACCAGCTTACCCTACAAAGTAGCCTATACTTACATCTTGATCTTGGGGACTTGGTAGTATATGTTGGGAATATATGACTTTACTCTTTGCAAATAAACAATGAATAATGATAATAATGTAATATTCCAAACCCTAGAGGTTGATGAAGATTCAATTCCAAAGTATGAATGCAGTTCTTGATAGTCAAATATACATGTTCATAATATAAATGTTAATCTTGAATATAAATAACTAAATGATTAAATGATGATAATATTAACTTAGATACATTTAATCATCAATACAAACAATGAAAAACATAGAATGACAAAATACAATATTAGGGTTAGAGAGACACAACCTTTGTATTGAGCAACTTGAATCTTCAAACTTGGGGAACTTCTAAGGTTTATACACAATAATGATATTGTTGTCCAAAATCTCTATTCCAAGTCTTCCCAATTGCTCGAAGCTTCAACTAAGTAGAATGAGATTAGGGATTGAACAAGCCTTAAAACTCATGCAAGTCAAGCAAGGCTTGATGAGTTTCTTGGAGAAAACTTTTGTCTTAGAAAGCTAGAGAGAGAACGAGGTTAGAGAGAGTTGGAAAGTGTGATCAAGACTTTTCAACTCTAATAACCCATATATATATATATAGTAGGTATCATCATTAGTCTAACCAATAAGACTAGAGCATTTGAAACACATTATTTGGAGCATTCTACGTAAACTATACGACCCTAAAAGACCGCCCAGGCGATGTATCGCCTGTTAGGCGATACGTCGCCTACAAGCAAGCAATACATCACATGCTAGGGCTTTGGAAGGCCTTCGCATTCTGGCGATGCTATGCCAGTTAGGGGGCGACGCATCGCCACCTTCTCTGATTTTGGACCCCTCCAATGGTCCTAAAATTGCTCCAAAAGCTACCAAACTTTTTGAGATTGTTTGGATACCTCATCGTATAACTTTAGACCCATAAAATTCACTTTTAAATGTATTCTACACAATCTCATGTTTTCACTTCTCTTTAAGTGAAAGTCGTTAAGTGTTTTGCACTTCAACGCGTAAACATCTTAACTATTATATTTGACCAATCTCAACATTCCCCCACTTGGTTAAATATAATCCTCTCTTTTTAGCTTAACATTTTTGGTGCATAAAATAAAGTATCTTTCGATTTGAAATTTATCTTAGTGAAAGTATTACAAAGCCTTATCGAAGTCATTGGTGTCTTAAAGATTGAACCAAGTACTCCTTAATGATAAAACCACACACACCTCCACTAGACCATTCATTTTCCCACTTTTCTCGCTTAGTACTCATATGGCCATGTGCTCATCCATTTTATGAACTTTCTGTAGAGAAACTCCGACTTCCATGAGAGGTGGAACCACCTCTTAGTTCACATAGGTCAAGTTCTTACAACATCTTTGCTACCTTTAAAGAGGCTTGTTGCACACAACTGAACTTCATTAAAATCCTTAGGCCTAACCCTCACTCGGTAGCAACAAACACTAACCATCCTTGGATCAATCTCATGATTTTGTTAGTGTTGAAACAATTCACCCAATAACTTTGCTTACCCATTGAACTCTTGTCCTTAATGTTCACAATTTTGGAGTTGGGTTGCCATCATTCGTTAATATATTATTCTAGGAGTTTTAGTCCCATCCCTTTTGAAGTAGAACTTACTAACTTCTTCACAAGAGGTTTTGTAAATGGATCTGATAACTTCTCCCTTGTCTTTATACATGAGATAGATATGATTTATCCTCGAATCAATTGTCTAATATATCATGCCTTAGACTAATATGTCTAGACTTCTCATGCCGTTATAAGCTCTAGCTAATGTGGCTTGTTTATCACCATTGGGATATTCCTCATGAAATCCCTAAGCTACTTGGCCTCTTTTCCATTTGTTGCTAGAGTTATAAAGTCATTCTCCATGGTTGAGTGAAATATATGTTTGTTTCTTTGGGCCCTAAGAAACCTCTTCTCTTTTGAACATAAACACCCAACCACTTGTGGAGAGATTATCTCTTACACTTGATATCCAACTTGCATCAGAATATCCTTCAAGTATCTTCGAGAACTTTGAATATTGGTGGCCTAAATTCTTGGTCCTTTTAAAGTTCCCTAGAACTTTCTCAATCATTTTTCAATGTTCCATCCTTGGATTGCTAGTAAACTCACTTAGTTTACTAACCGCTCTACCATTGTTCTTTTCAAGCTTTATGTTTGAATCAAATGATGTATTCGCCTCTTTGATTTTTGAGATTACTAAACTTGTCAAGCACTTTCTCAACAAAGTGAGCTTGACTAAAGGCATAACCTCAACTATTTTTTCTCACTTTTATACCAAAGACGGTATCGACCTCTCAAAGGTCCTTCATTTAGAAAGTGGAAGAAAGAAATCTCTTCGTTTCTGTTATGTCTCTCATCTCATCTCATCACTCAAAATCAACAATCATAAATATATATACATCAATATAACATAGCCATCACAAGTCTTAGAGTATAAGCACTTATCCATTATTGTGTTTACACCCATCCAAAAAAAATAGCTTTATCAAATTTCTCATGCCACTGTTTCGATGCTTGTTTTAAACCATATAGTGATTTAACAAGCCTACACACTTTATGTTCATTTTCCCTTAGAACAAAACCCTCCGGTTGTTCCATATAAATCTCCTCATTGAGATCTCCATTTAGGAATGCCGTTTTGACATCCATTTGATGAACATAAATGTTATATATTGATGATAAGTGAAGTAAAACTCCTTTTGTGGTTATCCTAGCAACCGGTGCATACGTGTCAAAGTAATCAATTCATTCATTTTGTTTAACCCTTTAGCTACTCATCTAGCTTTGAAGTATTGTATGTGCAATTAGTGTGATATTTCCTTCGAAATACCCACTTGTACCCAATCGGTTTTGAATCTTGTGGAACATCTACCAATTCCCGTGTGTGTTTTTATGTAATTGAATATATCTCATCATTTATTGTCTTCTTCCAAAACACATAGTCTCATGAAGACATTGCTTCTTGGTAGGTTTTGGGATCATGCTCAACTTGAAGAATCATGGGAAGTTTCCATGTGACTTCTTCAAGTCTACCGCAGAGTATCTCTACTTGAGAATATTTCACAATTGATCCCAACTCTTTAAGCCTTTGGATTCTCCGAGGCAATATAGGTTGTTCATCAACCTTTGGATCTTTCTCTTTAAGAGATTATCCAACACATGTGGGTTCTTGAGAGTTGCTATCACAATATAAATATTCTCAAAGAACTCCACTTCTCTTGATTCACTTATCACATTAGACTCCAAGTATAATAGCCTATAGGCCTTGCTATTTGAGGCATAGCCAACAAATGCACACTTTACGGCCCTTGGACCCAATTTGGCCCTTTTAGGCTCCGTGCTATTGTAAAAAGCAAGGCACCCCCACACTTTAAGATAGCCTAGGTTAGGATTCTTTCCTCTCCATAACTCATATGGAGACACATTGTTATTTTTCATAGGAATTTGATGTAATATATGACACGCAGCAAGCAAGGCTTCACCCCACAAATTATAACACAATTTAGCATGTAAAAGCGTAGATTTAATCATCTCAAGATATGTCTTATTCTTTCTTTCAGCTATTCCATTTAGTTGTGGAGTGTATGGTGCAGTGCATTTATGTATAATGTCATGTTGTTCACAAAACACATTGAAATCATTTGAAAAGTATTCACCACCTCTATCACTTCTAAGAGTATTTATTTTCCTTTCCAATTGATTTTCTACTTCAGATTTATAGATTTGAAATGCATTAAATGTCTCATCCTTACTCTTAAGTAAATACACATAAGTATACCTAGAGCAATCATCTATAAAAGTCATGAAGTATCTATATCCTCCTCTAGTCAACATGTCATTCAATTCACATAAATCACTATGTATTAAATCTAGAAAGTTAGAAAATCTATCAACACTTGAAAAAGGTTTCTTTACCATTTTTTATTTAACACATAATTCACATTTATCATGTTCATTCACATCACAATTAATCAATCCACATTTAACAACTCTTTTAATTGTGCTATAACCTATATGAGCAAATCTATTATGCAACAAATTAATAGAATTAGAATGAATCATATTGCAAGATTTAGATGCCATATCATTATTGTCACTATCAAGATCACAAATTTTGATCATTCCATCACATGTATAACCCTTTCCTACAAAAGTGCCCAATTTAGTCAAAGTGAGTTTACCAAATCCAAACACCATTTTGATACCAGATTTAGTCAATAGACTTCCACTCATAATGTTTCTAGACATATCGGGAACATAGAAAACATTAATTAGGGTCACTTTCTTTCCATTTGTGAAGAACGCATCAATGCAGCCCCTTCCAAGTACCTTGGATCTCTTTTCATTTTCTATTTGGACTTCAAGTTCCACCTTTCCACTTTTACAGGTTTTGAAAATATTTTTATCATAGGTTGCATGAATGGTGGTACAAGTATCATACCACCATCCTTACACCTTTCCTTGGGTTGCATTAACTTCACTCAAGGCTGCAATGATCTCAACATCAAATGCATTGGCCTTGGTATCTTTACTTAGGTTTGCAATGATCTCAATATTAAGTGCATTGACATTAGCATCTTCACATTCTTTTGCAATGATCTCAACATCAATTGCATTGACATGTTCACCTTCTCTTAAGGTTGCATTAGTCTCACCACTACATGCATGAATCATGTCAATTCTCTTTAGGGTTATCATACATTCCTCATCGAATGTATTATTCTCAATTAGGGTTACAATGCATTCCTCATTAAATGCATTAAATTTAATCAATGTCACAAAGATCTCATCATCAATTAAAGTGACCAAATTAAGTTCATTTAAAAGTACAATGATCTCAACATCAATTGCCTTAACCCTAATCTTATTATGGTTACTTTTACAATTATCATATATCACACTATGATTAATAACTTTTCAAACAAAACAAGTACAAAAATAACCCTTCAATTATTTATTAACATTCACCATTGTACTCTGAATATAAACAATGATATCAAACTCACAAAAATATGACAGCAAACACATTTCATTCAAATTCCTGAAATCTACACATTTAGAAATAAGGCACTTGATGATACCAATATCCTTAAGCATGTAATCCCATTGAGTTGTCTCATCCTTTATTTATGAAGACTTTGAATCCATATCCACATTCATGTAGAACATTTCCAAATAGAACTTTCTTTGATCTTTCATGGTTATGTGTCCAACACAAAAAAAATCTTGAAACAAGAATTTGAAGGTTGTAGAAGATGAACCAATTTCTCTCATTTTTTATTATGAAATACACAAAATGAAAGTAATTAGAAATAGAGATTTTGATTGTTGGGAATATATGACTTTACTCTTTACAAATCAGCAATGAATAATACTAATAATGAACTATTCCAAACCCTAGATGTTGATCAAGATTCAAATTCAAAGTATGAATGCAATTCTTGATAGTTAAATAAACATGTTCATGATATGAATGTTAACCGTGAATATAAATAACTAAATGATTATGTTGACGCCATTTTTCGTCAACTTAAATTGTAGAGCAATTAAACAATGGTGCGAATGAATGATGAAGAGAAACATGAGAATTTTTATGTGGTTTAGCAGTTAATTCTACCTAGTCCATGAGTCTGTTATTAAGACTTAGAGTTTTCTGGAAATTCTTCAGAGATGAATTACCCAGACCTTTCTCTCACGAAATCAGAAATCGATCCTTTACAAGTGGTCATTCCTCCTCTATTTATAAGGAAGGTTACAGAGTTCATTCCCACATATTTCGGGAAGATATTCTGTACATCAATTCAAATAATGACATTAAATGCAATATCTCCTATATACATGGAAATGTCCCATAAAAATCGGGAACAGGTAACAGATTAAATGGTATCCCTTAAATATTGGGATTACACAACAATAAATATGTTCCCACATAATAAGCTACCCCAGGTGACTCATTAGGTCTTCAAGATCAGCAATCGACATTGTGACTGTCAAGACTTACGGAACCGTTACGAACGTGTCACCCAACTTCAGGACATGCTTGGAGTAGATAGATACTGTCAAAGCTATTACACCCGAGCTTGCACTTCCCAAGCTCAGACTGTCTTATCTGAAGACAATCGGTAATAGATATATCCCAGTGTCGTGCCATTTCGAACTCAGAAATTATCTCGAAGTTACACATCTTCGAGGTCGTTGTTTTACTTCAGAGATTTTACAGCTGGACCATACGATGCTTTCATACATTTCGAGCTCACATTTGACGAGCCCAGTTTTTGGGGTCATAACCTCTTATCTCGAAATCTGGGTGTAACATTTTGCCCCCTCAAAAGTATCAGTTCATATCCTATGAGAAGGAAACTTTTGAACTGCTCCTCTTAGTAACTGTACCATCAAATACACTCGAGTGGGACACACGTCAGCCGGGGATTGACCAATCAAAGCACTTGAGTGCCATGGAATCCTGCCCACGTTCGTTCGCCTGCCAACTTTATGTTACTATCATTTCACCGGTCCCTGACCGTCGGATTGGATACTAAATCTGGCCAATGGCCCAGATAAGTTTGGCTTTTAACATTCTCAGGGGTCTATAAATACACTTCCATCTGTGCAAAAGAAAGCCTTCTTGAAATCAAGGGGATAGTTGGGTAAATCCTCAAAGATTTTCTTCTCCTTGGGATAGCTCGAAAGGTAGTAGAAGCCGTCTCCTCCTCGAGCTCGGGAGGATTGCTTTTCAAACAAAAGAGATACAAGATCTCCTGTGGTGAAGGTCCTTCCCAATTTAGCTCGTGGTAAATCGACCTCAGGGCTGACAAAACCCTGTAAGATTTGGTGTTGAGCTAGAAAGGAGCAAGCCCGACGAAGTCCAAGAAGTTCTTGAAAAAGGACTTTAAGGGTAGTAAAGTCCCTGCCTTCATGTGCTCCTAGGTCCAGGTCGCGTACTTCAACTTGTTGTCGGGGTTCCCATCTCCCGGGGCACGACAACTTCGCTCGTGGGAGATCGGAGCTCGACACCTCAGCGAGCCTGATAGTCCAATATTGTGAAGGGCCAAGATGTTGGAGATCTACCCCAATAAAGAAATCGAGCACCAGTAGTGCTCGGCCTCCAAGAATTCTCTCTTCGAGGTGGGAACGGAGGTTGACTGCGAGGTAGAAGGGGGGTTTGATGGTTCTCCTATCAGTGAAATTTAAGGTCCCCCAAGTTGAAGGCGATTGTTACTCTAAGAGTGGGATCGATGGGGATTGGTCTGGGCTCAGGGTCTGGATCTGGGTGGATGGTGACCCTAAGTCTCTTCCTTTTCCTCTCTTCGACTTCACCGATTTGACGGCGAAAGTGATCTCGGGTATCTTCTTGCTCACGCCTTAGTTGGTGCTCCTGAATCAAGCGCTGATTCTGGGTGAAAGGTGACTCTGGGCTTGGAGTTTTCGGTGAGTAAGGAATTGCGAGCTTAGACCCCCATCGCTTCTCTAAGTTCTGTGGCATCTAGCAAAAGAGTAAAAGGGTGAGGGTCTGGTGAACAAGAAATCAAGAATGAAAATCAGGATGAACTAAGCTGGAATGATCAAGGCTACGGGGAAAACTCGATGCAAAGGACGAGGCCAGTCTCAGAGCATGTATTCCACGGAAAGGAAGGAAGGTGGATTTATTTTTTAAGATCCCGATATTTCAGGGCAAAAGTTGGCGGTTACTTAAAAAGTGATATTTTTGGGAAATGTGCAATTTGAAAACCCTAATCTTGTGCCCAGTATCTTGGTGTACACGATATGTCATCTGAAATTTAAAAACTTAGTAAAAGAACCATATTTGGATCTATTACACAGAATTTGGGTTTGGAACCCATGGTATTAGAACTTAAAAATAATACTTATCGGCTAAACACTCAAGTGTGCAAAACTAGAAAGTGAACCAATGGTGCAACAATATAAACATGCATAAAAAAAATGCATGCACACGGGCATATGAAACTAAGAGCTTAAACTTACACAATGTAGTTGGCGAAAATAAAGAGATTGATGACCAAATAAGCGGTAGCAAAGACTATCTCACGGAGTTGAAGAGGCTAATGTTGCTTTGTCTTCTCGGCTTGGAGAACATGCAAGAGTTGGGCAAAGTTTGAAGTTTGAAGAGGAAAATAAAATGGGGAAGAATATGGAAGTGTATTTATAGACCCCTAGGAATGTTAAAAGCTGAACTAATCTAGGCCATTGGTCAGATTTAGTTTCCAATCCAACTGTCAAAGACCGATGAAATAATAGTACCATAAAGTTGGCAGGCGAACGAATGTGGGCAGGGTTGCAAGGCACTCAAGTGCTTTGATTGGTCAATGCCCGGATGACGCGTGTCCGCACTCGAGTGTATTTGATGGTACAGATACTAAGAGGAGCAGTTCAAAAGTTTCCTTCTCATAGGATTTGAACTAATACTTTTGAGGGGGCAAAATGTTACACCCAGATTTCGAGATAAGAGGTTATTACCCCGAAAACTGGGCTCGTCAAATATGAGCTCGAAATGTATGAAAACATCTTATTGTCCTGTTGTAAAATCTCTGAAGTAAAACAACGACCTCGAAGATGTGTAACTTCGAGATACTTTCTGAGTTCGAAATGGCACGACACTGGGATATATCTGTTACCGATTGTCTTCAGATAAGACAGTCTGAGCTTGGGAAGTGCAAGCACGGGTGTAATATCCTCGACAGTATCTATCTACTCTTAGCATGTCCTGAAGTTGGGTGGCAAGTTCGTAACGGTTCCGTAAGTCTTGACAATCACAATGCCGATTGTTGATCTCGAAGACCTGATGAGTCACCTGGGGTAGCCTATTATGTGTGAACATATTTATTGTTGTGCGATCCCAATATTTAAGGGATACCATTTAATCTGTTATCTGTTCCCGGTTTTTATGGGACGTTTCCATGTATATAGGAGATATTGCATTTAATATCATTATTTGAAATGATGTACATAATATCTTCCCGAAATATGTGGGAATGAACTCTGTAACCTTCCCTATAAATAGAGGAGGAATGACCACTTGTAAAGGATCGATTATTGATTTCTTGAGAGAAAGGTTTGGGTAATTCATCTCTGAAGAATTTCCAGAAAACTCTAAGTCTTAATAACATAGACTCGTGGACTAGGCAGAATTAACTGCTGAACCACGTAAAAATTCTCCTATTTCTCTTCATCATTCATTCGCTCCATTGTTTAATTGTTTAATTGCTCTACAATTTAAGTTGACAAAAAATGGCGTCAAAAGTTTGGTGCTTTCATTGAGAGTATTAGGCAGTACGTGGGTGAGTCTAGTAAAAAAAGCCTCCCTGAATCAGATATGGCCGCGAATGATCCCAATGTTCCTAAGGAGGAAATTTTAGATGAAGCTGACTGCCCCCAACGTGCTAGAAAGTATCCCATGATGAATTCGGACCCTGAAGAGAGGAGTGGATCCTCTAACTCTCAAGGACCACTGGCACCACCGGCCCCTAGGAACGACGAGGACATGTACTATAATCCAGAATGATATGTCCCAATAGTGGTGCTCGAAAATCATCAATTGCGAAAGCAGTTAGCAGAAGCCAAGAAATGTAATGAGGAGCTGGCCAGACTGGCTGCCGAGGCCCAGGCGGCTCAGCCCCCACTTCCGCCAGAGGCCCAAGCTCCGCCTCCATGAGACATTCATGTTCCACCACGCAGGCCTCGTGGGCGACCTCACAAAAACGCTGCCACCCGAAGAACGGAGCAACCTCCGCCACCTGCAGAACAACCTGCTCCCTCAAGGCCCCAGAGAAGTACCCGGGCTGGAGCTCCTGCCAACTCAACTGCAGAGGTACTGGCCGAGATAGGGAATAACCAAGCCCCTATGGAGGCTCGGACCCAAAATCCTGGTAACATGCATAACGTTCTTGAACTAGCTCGGGAAAACTCGGGACCTTCTAGGCCCTGTAATGAATGGCAGCCACCATCACCCATAAGGCACCCACCATCGCCGATAAGGTATCCCTCACCAACTCGGAGAGACACACAACCAACTCGGGGTGATAGAGAAAGGTGAGTTGGGTAAAGACATGAAAATGGGGAGACTGCTAGGGATCATAGAGGTACCCAACCCACGAGAAGGAAAATGTCTCAGTCACATACTATTGAGACGAGGCAACCAGCAAGGAACCCATCTCGAAACATTCGTGTGACGAGCCATGTCAGTGAAGGCTCGGGAGATACTAGATCGGTCAGTATGTATGACCAAGGACGCATAAATACTGGGAATTGAAGGGATCACCCAGATTTACGAGAACACCTGAACCATAATTGGGGTAATGGTGACCCCTCGAATCGAGATCTAAGGGATCACCTCAACGGATGCAAGAATTCTATGCGGAGGCACGAAGCTGGAGTTATGATCAATGATAACCAGGTTCAAGTCAGACCCCCCGTGGATCCAGTCCAAAAAAGGATTGAACAACTGGAAAGAGCGTTCAGGCTCTTACAAAATGAATGGGGTCGTGATCGGGACGAAGAGTTCGACGAAGAACTTGAGCCCTTTGGCCCCCATATTTCCAACACCCCGTTCCCTCAAGGATTCTGAATTCCTCATGTTCCACCATTTTATGGGAATTCTGATCCATACAGTCATTTGAGTACGTTCAATAGAATTATGAGAGCGAGTAATATGGGCTACGAGCTCAGATGCATGCTGTTTCCAACCTCGCTCACAGGACCAGCAAAAAACTGGTTTGAAAAATATAAAAGGAATTCGATTGCTTCTTGGGATCAATTGTCTAGAGATTTCAAGAAGAAATTCATATCCATGGTCGGAATAAGGCCGAGGCGTCTGCCTTGAAAAATGTCCAATAGTAGTCGAATGAAACATTGAAAAGTTACCTTACAAGGTTTAATTTGGAAATCGCCCGAGCTCGTGACGAGAACGGCCATTTAATGGATGTCCAAGCTGGAGTAATGCCTGGAAGCCCTCTCTGGGAAGATATGCAGAGGAAACCCATAAGGTCCTTAACCGAGTTCAATCGATGAGCTCAGAGGTTTGTTAATGTATAAGAGGCGAGGTCAGCATTGAATATGGCCTCTCACCCCATAACTACAACAAAAAACGTAAACTCCGCCTTGACCTCGGTGGATCCTACGGCCTCAAAACCCCCTGTGGATAACCCTTCCAAAAGAAAGAAGAATGAAGGGAATAATCCTGAGGCAGAAAGAGGAAAGAAGAAGAAAGGAGAAAGATATTTCTCCGTGTACAAGGTGTATACCGAGCTCAATGAGTCTCGGGAGAATATATACCTGGCTAATGAAAACCAGGTCGCTTTCAAGCGTTCGGACCCCACGAGGAAACAGAAAGCGAAGAGAGACTCCAACAAATACTACATATTCCATAGAGATATCGGACATACAACCGATGAATGCAGGAAACTAAAGGACGAGATCGAAGGCTTGATCTCGAGAGGGTATTTTAGGCAATATGTAAGGAACCATAATCTCAATCAGGCTTCTACCAGCCAGAGGGCAGCTGCAGCACCGCCTGCCCAAAACAGTAACTCCCGAACAAGGGAGGACGAGCGACCCCCTCTAATTGATGGAGAAGATGTCGTAACCATCTCGGCGGGACCTCATATTGCAGGATTGGGCAGGAATGTCCAAAAACAATACGCGAATGAGATGAAAACTGGTGACAGGTCCCCTAACAAACCCGAACCCAGAGCTCCAAAATAGCAGAGGGTATAATCTCAACCTATAACTTTTACTAAGGACGACGCCTCTCATGTGAAGTTTCCTCACAATGACCCACTGGTCATCACCCTTCAGCTCGCAAACAAGAGGATTCACCGAGTCTTGGTTGATAAAGGGAGCTCAGTGAATATCCTCTATAAGGCCACCTTAGAAAAGATGGGACTCACGCTTCGAGACCTAAAGGCCTGTGCAACGACATTGTATGACTTTTCAGGAGAAAAGATTGCCTATATGGGATCCATCGAACTCCTTGTAACCTTGGGAGACTTCCCGGTCTCATCAACCAAGATGATGGAATTCATAGTAGTGGATCTACCATCGGCCTACAACGTACTGCTCGAGAGACCCACCCTAGTAGGGCTGGGGGCAGTTTCGTCTGTGAGACACTTGGCCATCAAGTTACCGACTTCTAGTGCCATCGGGACACTGAAAGGAGACCAGCTCGCAGGAAGGGAATGCTATAGCATTTCCATTAGAGGAAAGAAACAGACAAGTGAACAAACACTTGTCATAATTCAGAATAAGGATGGGACTGTCTTCAAGATAGATGAATAAATTGATCCAAGAATAGAGGAAAGAGCTGACCTCGAGCCATTAGAAGAGCTCAAAGAGGTCAAGCTCGAAGAAGTAGACCCCCCAAAGACACTGAAGGTAGGGAAAAACCATCAAGATGAAACGAAATAACAATTAATTTTCTTTTTGAAAAAGAACAAGGATGTTTTCGCATGGTCACACTCAGACATGGTAGGGATAAATTCGAATGTGGTAAGCCACGCTCTAAATATTGACAAGAGCTTCCCCCCGAAGTAGCAAAAGCGAAGACTCCTAGACGACGACAGGAAGAAGGCCCTAAAGGAAGAGGTCGATCAGTTAAAGGCAAACCGATTCATACGAGATGCCTTCTACCCCGATTGGGTCGCCAACCCGGTGCTAGTTCCGAAACCTAATGGGACATGGCGAACCTGTATTAATTATTCAGACCTCAATAACACCTATCCTAAGGACTGCTTCCCCTACCTCGGATCGACTAGCTCGTAGATGCCACAGCTGGGCATGGACTTATGTCCTTATGGACGCTTATTCTAGGTATAACCAGATTTCCATGCATGCCCCTGACTAAGAGCATACTAGTTTCGTGACAGATAAAGGATTATATTGCTACAATGTGATGTCGTTCAGACTCAAGAATGCTGGAGCCACTTACCAACGGCACGTAAACATGATGTTCTTCGAACAGATAGGTAATAACATGGAAGTTTATGTTGATGATATGTTAGTTAAATCTAAACATAACAATAACCATGTGGGACGACCTTGAAGAGTGCTTTGCCGTGTTACGGAGGTACGACATGAAGCTCAACCCCCAGAAGTGCTCTTTTGGAGTGTCGTCAGGGAAGTTCCTAGGTTTCATTGTGAATGCACGGGGGATAGAGGCTAATCCAGACAAGATCCATGCCCTAATTGATATGCCCTCACCTCAAAATCATAAGGATGTCCAAAGTTTGACTGGGCGGATGGTGGGACTGAGTAGGTTTATCTCGAAATCTACAGACCGTTGTTTCCCATTTTTCAACCTTTTGAGAGGAGGCAAAAAATTCGAATGGACGGAGGAATGTGATCTATCTTTTCAGGAGCTCAAGAAGCACCTCGCGAAACCCCCTATCTTGTCGAAACCTATCACATGAGAGATTTTGTACCTGTATCTCGCTACGACCGAGCACGCCATTAGCGTCGTGCTCGTCCGAGAAGAATAGAAGGTGCAAAAGCCAATATACTATGTCAGCAAAAGGTTACTGTGGGCATAATCAAGATACCCCTTAATGGAGAATCTCTACTGGCAAGACTTCGAATAGCCAAGGAACTCAATGCTAAGGTGATACATTGCTACAGTGACTCCCAGTTGGTGGTCAACCAAATCTTAGGGGAATACTTGGCTCAAGGGACAAGAATGGCTGCATATTTAGAAAAACCAAAAGATGCACTCGAGCAGTTTGAATTTTACACGATAGAGCAAGTTCCCCGAGAGCATAATTCAAATGCAAACGCCTTAGCCAGGCTCGCCACATCCACCGAGGTCGACAAGCTGAACATCGTGCCAATCGAACATCTATCAACACCCAGTATAAGCGAGCCTAAACAGAAATATGTCTGCATGATTAACTTCGAGCCAACCTGGATGACCCTGATAATTTAGTACCTTGAAACCGGCATTCTCCCAGCAGAACAGACCAAGTTTCGAAAACTGATGTATCAGATTCCCAGGTACACCATTATGGATGGAAGGCTATATAGAAGAGGATACTCTATGCCATTACGCTGGTGTGTGACTCCATCCGAAGCTAAGAAGATAATAGAAGAGATTCATGAAGGATTCTGTGGATACCACACTGGGGGGCATAGCCTATCCAAGAAAATTATACACCAAGGGTACTTCTGGCCTACCATCAAAGCAGATGCATTTAATCACGTCAAAAAATGCAATAAGTGTCAACGGTTCGCCACAATCCCTCGAGCTCCACCTTCCGAGCTAACTATGATGACCTCGCCATGGCCATTTGCTGTGTCTAGGGAATCGACCTCATAGGCTCGTTGCCAACTGGCAAAGGCGGAGTCAAGTACGTAGTAGTCGCAATAGATTACTTTACGAAGTGGACCGAGGCCGAACCTCTGGTGAAAACTACATCAAAGAAATTCTTGGACTTTGTGGTAAAGAATATCATCTGCCGATATGGGATGTTAAGGAAAATAGTGTCCGATAATAGTACCCAATTCGATGGTGACTTGTTTACTAGTTTTGCGAAAAAAATGGGATAATGAAAAGCTTATCCTCTATGGCCCATCCTCAAGCGAATGGCCAAGTCGAGGCTGTAAATAAAACCCTGAAGAGTTCTATGAAGAAGAAGTTGGAAGAAGCTAAGGGGAACTGGCCCGAAGAATATACCCAAGTTTTGTGGGCATATCGAACCACAGCCCATACTTCAACAGGACACACCCTTTTTTCTCTCGCATATGGATGCGAGGCTATGCTGCCAATCGAGGTCGAAATACCCACCATTCGAACCTAGGCTTATGACTAAGCCTCGAACCAGTCCCAGCTCGTAGTAAGTTTGGACCTGATTGAAGAAAGAAGGGACGAGGCTCAGCTAAAAAATGTTGCATACCAACAACGAGCTACCCAGTATTTCAATAAGAGGGTTCGATATAGAAAATTCGGTGTGGGCGATTTGGTGTTGAGGCGTGTATTCTTGGCTACACGGGACCCATCTGTTGGCGTGCTCGGGCCTAATTGGGAAGGACCTTATCAGATTCAATCAGTTATCTGACCTGGCGTCTATAAGTTGGCGAAATTGAATGGGGATTTGGTACCATGAGCATGGAATGTCGAACATCTGCAACCTTACTATCAACAGTATAGGAACAATGACACCTGTAACCATGCTTGTTTATCTTTGCTATGATTCTGTTAATAAATTGTTCAATTTTGAATAAACTTCATTTTCGTTTCAATATGCTGTATTTTTTGCAAAGTCTCTTGATTTAATAACCTATGGTCACACTCATAGGATATTAAGGGGGCATTAGTGGTATATATACCGTCAGCTTGAAAAAATAAAATAGCATATAAAAAAAAAAATTTGATATAACCAAATACGCGAGCTAAGATAGTTTGGACATAACCAAATTATTAAAAATAAAAGTGTTTGGATATAACCAAATATGCAAGCTAAGATAGTTTGGACATAACCATATTATTAAAGATAAAAGTGTTGGGATATAACCAGATGCGCGAGTTAAGATAGTTTGGACATAACCAAATTATTAAAAGTATTTGGAAATAACCAAATGTGCGAGCCAAAGTAATTTGAAATATTACCAAATGCGCGATCTAGGACATAACTAGATCAAAAATAAAAGTGTATGCATTACGAACCAAAAACACGACTTGGATAGGTTTGGAACAAACCAGCTAATCAGCAGTAAGTTGGAACATAAATGAACCTACTTTAAGATTGAGTCAAGATCAAGGCTGGAATATCATGCAAAAATATAGTTTTGACCTCATAACCTTGGGGAGTTACACGAGGACGAGGAAAAGTAACTAAAAAAGCAAGATATAACTAAACCACCTATGTTACACGCCATATAAGTACCTACAGGTGCATGGTAAAAGTATGTTTTGACCTTGACAAATAACGAGATCAGAGATGGATACGTCGAGTAAACTATGCATGAATGCATCGAAGCTCGAGCTTAAAATCCACCACATGTTTGTATGAATAAACATACATAAGGACTCTTTAATATAAATTGCTTGAAATGTAAAGCAATATTAAAGTAAAGTAAAAAAAACAGTATCATAAATATCGTGATCAAAAGAAAAAATAGTTCTTAAACGATCTATAAATTGTCTTGGCCCCAGGGGCATAAAAAGGAAAATAAAATCTATTACAAAAGGTTCAGAGGGACGCAGCCCCGGGTCGAGATTTAGGAGGGAGGAGCATCCTCCTTAGCCTTCTTAGCATCCTCCTTGGCCCTCTCTGTCTCCTCCCGAGGAGTTTCCTCTGTGTCAAGCTGAGCCTGCCATTTGCCCACGAGTTCTTCCTCGAAAGAGCCTAGGAAACTAGTATCGAGATCGGCATTACTGGCCCAGATCCTATACATGGCCAGGTCGACCGCCCGATCCTTCTTCTCCTTTAACTCTTCGAGAAGATGAGCCTTTTCACCCTCCATTATTTCAAAAGTGGCCGCTTTCTCCTCCTCAAGCTTGGCATTAATCCTCTCAAGCTCCGTGAGCCCGACATTCACCTTCTCGAGCTCGGCCGTCTTGGCCTTCATTTGATCAGCTTCAGCCACCATCTTTGCCTTTGTGGCCTTGAGCTCGTCAGCAAGCTTAAGTTGGAGATCCTTCGACTCTTGGGCATAGGACATGCTCGAATGGACCTCATTGTTCCACTTATAATTAAGCTGAGTGGAGACAGCAAGAGCCTGACACACAAAGAAATCGAGTTAGGACATACACTAAGCACAAGTACAACTAAAAAAAAAGATGAGAGAAGTTACCGTAGCAGTGAGCTCGATACTCTTGTTGTAAATTGTATTGCAGTCCCGAGCATTGTTCAAAAACATCCACTAAGGGGCGTCAAAGTCGCCAAAGCTCTGGCCCACTCGGGACAAAATGTCTGAGCCAAGAGTAGCCCCATGGGTTCCGGCAACATTGTCGATTGCATACTCATCGACATGAGTAGAAATCGACAACATGCGTGTTTTGGAGGCCGAGGGCTTTTTCGGGGGTGGGTCGAGCGTTGAGTGAACCATGATCGAAGGAGGCAAGGGAGGAACGACCGTAGTGGGTGCTTTGACCTAAGGAGTCGGATCCATAGCTGGGCTCGTAACAGTGGGAGCTGGTGGAGGAGTAGTATTCTCAGTCCTCTTTAGGACCTTGGCGGGTCGGTCTAACTTTCGCGAGCCTCTCGGACGCTTACTCCTTTGAGCCCCCTTGCCACTAGCGAGCACGGTGTCAAGGTCAGAGTCCATGGCACCTGTACAATTACACCACATTATAAGGAATTCCAAGACAAAAATTTAGCATGATGCAGAAAGGCAAGGAATAAAAGGACAAGTAAAGAGAAACCTAACTGGAACTCTCCCCTGAGCTCGTGCTCGGCAACCACGTAATTCCCCCATCTTTAGAGGAGGCGGGGGGAGTGCCTTCCCTATACGTGGAAGTCAACCTCGAAAGGTCTCTATAATCATTTGTCCCATATTAAATGGCTATTCAATTCCATACCTCGTTTAGACTATACATAGTGTCATATTTCCCTAGCCAACTATCGAATCTATGTACTCTCTCATCTACCCAGGACCATACATAAAAGTTGTCGCTATCATCTTCACACAAGACTAATCTATCTGGCATTTGCTTAAGTAGTGAGGGAGAAAATAAGTCCGTGCTAAGGATGATTGTACATCTGTCGCTCGAGCTCGAGGCCTCGTCGTTGGCCTCGTTCCCCGATTGCGGACTCCTAGGATGTCGAGCTGGGGGTTGTGGCTTAGAACTGCACCTAGGAGGGAGACTTCCAGTTGGGAGAGGCACAAACTCCCACTTGGCATATTTCTTGTTGGACCAGTCATTGATAGACTGATCCTTTCCCATGAGGCCAGAAGCTCAAAGCATATCTTCATGAAGAAGATACGAAAGGGAGCGCCTACCGTAAGGAAATTGGAGAAAGGTCTCCTTGTGCTCTTTCATCTTATCAGAGGGAGAAAGATGATGATAATTGGCTGAAGAAATAAATGTATCATGAGTGATTCGAGCCTAAGAAAAATATTCGAGCACAAAAAGAAGAGATTTTTTTATATACTTATGAATTCGTCTGAACGAATAGTATCTGGAAGGGGCTAGGTTATCTGTCCAAAAGAAATCCTTCTTGATATCGGGGGGATGGTTGGGTAAATCCTCAAAGATTTTCTTCTCCTTGGGATAGCTCGAAAGGTAATAGAAATCGTATCCTCCCCAAGCTCGGGAGGGATTGCTTTTCAAACAAAAGAGATATAGGATCTCATGAGGTGAAGGTCCTTCCCACTTTAGCTCGTGGTAAAGTGACCTCTGGGTTGACAAAACTCTGTAAGAGTTGGTGTTGAGCTAGAAAGGAGCAAGCTCGACGAATTCCAAGAATTTCTTGAAAAAGGACTTTAAGGGCAGTAAAGCCCCTGCCTTCATGTGCTCCTAGCTCCAGGCCGCGTACTTCAACTTGTTGGGGTTCCCATCTCTCGGGGCACAACAATTTCGCTCATGGGAGGTCGGAGCTCGACAGCTCAGCGAGCCCGATAGTCCAATATTGTGAAGGGCCAAGATGTCGGAGATCTGCCCCAATGAAGAAATCGAGCTCCAGTAATGATCGACCATGAAGAATTCTCTCTTCAACGTGGGAACAGAGGTTGACTGCGAGGTAGAAGGGGGGGTTTGATGGTTCTCCCATCAGTGAAAATTGAAGGTCCCCCAGCATGAAGGTGATTGTTACTCTAAGAGTGGGATTGATGGGAATTGGTCTGGGCTTGGGGTCTGGATCTGGGTGGATGGCGACCCTAAGTCTCTTCCTTTTCCTCTCCTCGACCTCACCGATTTGACGTCGAAAGTGATCTCGGGTATCTTCTTGCTCATGCCTTAGTTGGTGCTCCTGAATCAAGCATTGATTCTGGGTGAAAGGTGACTCTGGGCTCGAAGTTTTCGATGAGTAAGGAATTGTGAGCTTAGACCCCCACCGCTTCTCCAACTTCTGAGACATCTAGCAAAAGAGTAAAAGGGTGAGGGTCAGGTGAACAAGAAATCAAGAATGAAAATCAGGATGACCTAAGCTCGAATGATCAAGGCTACGGGGCAAACTTGATCCAAAGGACGAGGCTAGTCTCGGAGTGTGTATTCCACAAAAAGGAAGGAAGGTGGATTTATTTTTGAAGATCCTGATATTTCAGGGCAAAAGTTGGCGGTTACTCAAAAAGTGATATTTCTGGGAAACTTGCAATTTGAAAACCCTAATCTTGTGCCCAGTATCTTGGTGTACACGATATGTCATCCAAAATTTAAAAACTCAGTAAAAGAACCGTATTTGGATCTATTACACAAAATTTGGGTTTGGAACCCATGGTACTAGAACTTGAAAATAATACTTATTGGCTAAACACTCCAATGTACAAAACTAGCAAGTGAACCAACGGTGCAACAATATAAACGTGCATAAAAATAGTGAATGCACACAGGCATATGAAACTAAGAGCTTAAACTTACACAATGCAGTTGGCGAAAATAGAGATATTGATGACCAAATAAGCGGTTGCAAACACGATCTCACGGAGTTGAAGAGGCCAACGTTGCTTTGTCTTCTCGGCTTGGAGAACAAGCAAGAGCTAGGCAAAGAAACTTCGATTTTTTCACCTTCTCTCTCTCTGAAAGTTTGAAGACGAAAATAAAATGGGGAAGAATATGGAAGTGTATTTATAGACCCCTGAGAATGTTAAAAGTCAAACTAATCTAGGCCATTGGCCAGATTTAGTATCCAATCCGATGGTCAGGGATCGACGAAATGATAGTACCATAATGTTGGCAGGCGAACGAACGTGGGCATGGTTCCAAGGCACTCAAGTGCTTTGATTGGTCAATGCCCGACTGATGCGTGTCCGCACTCGAGTGTATGTGATGGTACAATTCTTAAGAGGAGCAGTTCAAAATTTTCCTTCTCATAGGATTCGAACTGATACTTTTGAGGGGGGAAAATGTAACACCCAAATTTCGAGATAAGAGGTTATGACACCAAAAACTGGGCTCATCAAATGTGAGCTTGAAATGTATGAAAACATCGTATGGTCCAGCTATAAAATATCTGAAGTAAAACAACGACCTTGAAGATGTGTAACTTCGGGATACTTTCTGAGTTTGAAATAGCATGACACTGGGATATATCTGTTACCGATTGTCTTCAGATAAGACAGTCCGATCTTGGGAAGTGCAAGCTCGGGTGTAATAGCTTTGACAGTATTTATCTACTCCGAGCATGTCCTGAAATTGGGTGACAAGTTCGTAACGGTTCCCTGAGTCTTGACAGTCACAATGCCGATTGCTAATCTCGAAGACCTGATGAGTCACCCAGGGTAGCCTATTATGAGTGAACATATTTATTGTTATGTAATCCAAATATTTAAGGGATACCATTTAATCTGTTATTTGTTCCCGATTTTTATGGGAAGTTTCCATGTATATAGGAGATATTGCATTTAATGTCATTATATGAATTGATGTACAGAATATCTTCCTGAAATATGTGGGAATGAACTCTGTAACTTTCCCTATAAATAAAGGAGGAATGACCACTTGTAAATGATTGATTTCTGATTTCTTGAGAGAAAGGTCTGGGTAATTCATCTCTGAAGAATTTCTAGAAAACTCTAAGTCTTAATAACATAGACTCGTGGACTAGGCAGAATTAACTGCTGAACCACGTAAAAATACTCATATTTCTATTCATCATTCATTCGCACCATTGTTTAATTGTTTAATTGCTCTACAATTTAATTTGATGAAAAACGACATCAACATATTAAATGGTGATAAGATGAACTTAGACACATTTAATCATCAATACCAACAATGAAAGACATAATAGAATGACAAAATACAAGATTAGGGTTAGAGAGATACAACCTTTGTTTTGAGCAACTTGAATCTTCAAACTTTGGGAACTTCTAAGGAATATACACAATAATGATATTGTTGTCCAAAATCTCTATTCCATGCCTTCCCATTTGCTTGAAGCTTCAACTAAGTAGTTTGAGATTTGGGATTGAACAAGCCTTAAAACTCATGCAAGTCAAGCAAAGCTTGATGAGTTTCTTGGAGAAAACTTTTGTCTTAGAAAGTTAGAGAGAGAATGGGGTTAGAGAGAGAGAGTTGGAAAGTGTGATCAAGACTTTTCAACTCTAATAACCCATATATATAGTAGGTGTCATCATTAGTCTAACCAATAGGATTAGAGCATTTGAAACACATCATTTGGATCATTTTACGAAACCTGTATGGCCCTAAAAGATCGTCCAAGCGATGTATCGCCTGCATGGGCGATACGTCACCTACAAGCAGGCAATGCATCTTCTGCTAGTGCTTTTGAAGCCCCTCGCATTTTGGCGATGCTATGCCACTTAGGGGGCAACACATCGCCACCGTCTTTGATTTTGGACCCAAATAGTCCTAAAATTGCTCCAAATGCTACCAAACTTTTTGGAAATGTTTGGATACTTTATTATATCACTTAGACCCATAAAAGTCACATTTAGATGCCTTTTACACAATCTCATGTTTTCACTTCTCTTTAAGTGAAAATCGTTAAGTGTTTTGGACCTCAACATGTAAACATCCTAACCATTATATTTAACCAATCTCAACAATATAATTGAGTTGATATGAGCATCTATCGCTTCTAGCAAGAATTGAAATGATGATCACCTTATAGCTTGGTTCAACGAGTTAAATAAATTGTGTACTCATTTTTGTGATTAAAGTTACAGAAATATCATTACAAGGAACTTAGTGGTATTTAAGGATAAAACACAATGAGGGGTAAAACGGCAATTTGTACCCGACTAAGTTGTAGATCAACCATAGAGGATTGAATGAGAAATTATGGGATAACGTATTTACTTTAAGTGTAAATCGTTTTATGAGTTCAAGAATGCAATTCTGAGTCTTTAGTAGAGTCACGAGTAATTTGTAAGGTAGAGAAATTATTCGATAATAATTTTACGGTAACTTATTGGAGCTTGAATTCATAGGTCCATGGTCCCTACAGTGCCTTTAATTAAATCATCAAATTAGTCTCAATTAATTGATTTAATTATCAATTAGGATTGTCAAAATTGTTTTGTGTCAATTTTGGACAATTTTACTAAGATTTGGAATTTAGAGAAGAAAAAAGAATTTTTGGAAAATTTATTAATTATGACAAATTGGTGTCAAATTGATAAATGGTATTAAATCAAGGTTCAAATTATAATTAGTTAATTTGAATAAATGATTTAATTAATTAATTAATTGATTATTTTTAAAATATAATTATAATTATATATATAAAGTCTTAATAAAAAAAGATTATGTTAATATATATTATATCTATTTAATTGATTAATAAGGGTTTTTTTTATATATAATTATAGAAAATAATAGTATTTGAATTTAAAAGGCTTTTATGCTTTGAATTTAAAAATAGAAAAATCTCAAGGCTTGGCAAAATATCTAATATTCAGCCCTATAGGGATATTTAAGCTATTATTTAATTAAATTAAATTAACCCTAAAATGTTGCTATAAATAGGGACTTAAGTCTAGGGTTGCCAAAAAAGTGTGAAAAAGCAAAAACCTAGACTCAAAATAAACCTATTGTGGCTGCCCATCGCTACTCTCTTATTCTCCATAATTTTCTCATCTCATGTGTTGAAAATAGTCCACCGTAGTCTAAGTGATCAAAGGAAATTGTGGAAGATTGTGTAATTTGAAGATCCAGTTCACTCTCTTGTTATTAGTCTGCGACAGAAAGGAACATGGGTTAGAGAGAGTGAAGGAAGGAGTCTCAATATCCGCTGCGTAAAAGTAAAATTCTTAAAATCTGTTATTTTATTTACTTTATTAAATTAATTAGAAACATGTTTCTAGGTTGTTTTATATGTTAATTTGTTTACTATATGAAAGATACATGAAAAGATTTTTGATTTTGTAAAATATATTCCCAATAGGAAGTACGGTCGAAGATTCCGAGATGCCAACACCAAATAGTAAGTGAGCTTCTCCATTCGGGGGTATCACGTCTCAGTGTCTATCAGTCGCTTGCTAACATAATATACGGGGTGTTGTACGTTACCCTCCTCTCGAACTAGTGTTGCGCTGAATGCGTGGTCAGAAATAGCTAAGTATAGGTACAAGTCCTCACCATTGACGGGTTTGTACATGATGGAAGGTTGTGCTTAATGTTGTTTTATTGCCTGAATGGCCTGCTCACATTCCTCTATCCATTCAAATTTCTTACTTCTCGTAAAGAGGTTGAAGAATGGAATGCACTTATCTGTTGACTTTAAAATGAAGTAACTGAGAGCAACGACCCTCCCGGTCAAGCTCTATACATCCCTCGTTCATTTAAGAGACTCCATTCGATGAGGGCCTTGTTCTTGTTGGGGTTTTCATCGATTCCTCTTGAATTAACGATGTTCTTCAGGCGACCTTGGACGAACACTTCTGCGGGTTCAGCTTCATGTTGTACTAGCACATAATGGTAAAAGCCTGTTTTAGGATAACTACGTGCCCCCAGCCTACTTGAACTTCACTAGTATATCATCCACGTAAACCTCCATGTTCCTTTCGATTTGTTCTTTAAACATCTTGTTGAGTAGTCGCTAGTAGGTGGCTTCAACATTCTTTAAGCCGAAGGGCATGCCTGTAACAATACAGTGTTAGGAAAACTTATACAGGATCTTTATTTATTTTCATGTATATCTAATGTTAAACAAATTAATACGAGATAGCCTAAAAATTGTTTCTAAAATTGAATTCAAAGAGAAACAAATCATAGAATACTTACAATATACGCAGCGGAATGAAACAGTCCTTCCTTCAGTTTCTCTAACTCTTGTATCCTTTATGTCACAGAGTATTATTAAGAAACTGAACCGATCTTCTATTTTCTTCACAATCTTCCAATGTATCCTTAGAACCACCTAGACTAGTGTGGGAAATTCTCAACACATGAGATAGATATAGAGAGAAGAAGAGAAAACAACAAAGAGGGTTAGAAAATGACTTGTGTTTATAGAGAATCTAAAACTATCAGAAAATCTGACTTGTGACTTATGTTTTGACTTCTCTCTAAGCACTCCTTTTATAGACTCAATTAGGCCATTTAATTTAATTAAAAAATCAATAAAATAATAGCCATTTTAAAGCCCTAGGTCGAAATTATCATGCGCTTTAGGCCCGTGAAATTTCCCATTTGATTATAAGCCCATTGGACTTAAAATCAAGGCTTGTATTATTTTCTATCGATTTAATTAATTAAATAATTATTTAAATCCTTTATCAAATTAATTATTTAGAATTTGAACCTTGATTTAAAATTATTTATTAATTTAGATATCAATTTATCTTAATTAACAAATCTTCCATAATTTCTCTTTTCTTCTCAAAATTACACAACTCTGTGAAACTATCCAAAATTGACCTGGTCAACTATGATAATTCTAATTGATGATTAAATCAATTAATTGAGACTATCTAGATGATTTTATCCAAGGTACAATGGGGACCATGGGCCTATGAAATCAAGCTCCAATAAGTTATCATAAATCTAACAAATAAATTTACTAACTTATTAATTCCTCGTGATTCCACTATAGACTCGGAATTGCACTCTTGAATTCATAGAACGCTCTATAAAAAATATAGATACACTATTAATTATCCATTGTTACAACCATAATTGTCACTCAATCCTCTATAGACGGTCTACAATGAGATAGGACTAAAATACTGTTTTACCCCTCATTGTATTTTATCCTTAAAACACTTAGTTCCTTGTAAATGATAATTCAGTAAACTAATTTAATTACTGAAATGAGATCTCTATCATTTAACACCTTGAACCAAACTAAAAGGAAACCATCGTTTCACCATTTCATCAGAAGCTATAGATGTTCAGATCTATGATTAACACTCCCACTCAATTATACTACCGAGTTCCCAAGATGTAAGTATGGGCTAGTCCGTAGGGTAAGTTGATAATGAACAAGTCAAAGAACTCAAATAATACAATCAGTTAGAATACTAACCACTAAGAATTGAGATTGAATTGACCTATGGTCAACTATATGATATGACTAGAATAGATAATAACAGTATGTTTACTTATCTTATCAACTGTCAATATCGGTCTAGTCCGATGTAACAAATACATCTGATCTTATCTGCTATGCTAATATTCTAGAAAGAACATAACACTGTAATGTGTAAGTAGATCATATCGTAGATTGGCAAGTCAGTGTAAATCCTGTGCACTGACTAATCTTAGGACTAACTTATTTTGAACATATAATCATATTTATATTCCACTGTGATTACGTCACTATAAATAAGATTAGCTATATGCTCGAGATTTAATAGAAGTTTATATTAAAAAAATAATCATGAAAATAAAACATGTGAGCAAAGTGATTAACCAAGTCAAAAAATGATTTCTATTCTTTTATTGATAATAAAATGAGATTACAAAGAATTTGGGTTTTAATTAGGGCATAAATCTCCAACATATAGACCCATGTTTTTCATGAATGACGTGTACTCTTGATCCGGGGGATGCATCACTATCTGATTGTACCCACAGTAGGTGTCCATGAATGACAGCAACTCGTGTCCGGAGGTGGCGTCAACGAGTTGGTCAATCTGAAGGAGCAGAAAGTAATCCTTGGGGCACACTTAGTTGAGGTTGCTAAAATCAATACACACTCTCTAGGTACCATTTGGTTTGCGCAGAAGAACTGGGTTAGCAACCCATAGGGGATAGCAGGCCTCTTGAATGAAGTCATTCTCTTCCAACTTCTTCACTTCTGCTTTCAACACTTAATACCTCTCAGCGTCGAAGGACCATCGCTTCTGGCGGACTGGAGGTGCCTTCAAGTCTATATTCAAAACATGGATTATGACCAGCGGACTGATGCCTACCATGTTGCTGTGGGACCAAGCAAAGACATCTTAGTTTTTTTGGAAGAAATTGATCAAGGCTGCCTTCACGTCGCTACTCAGGTTCTTCCCGACCCTCACCATCCGAGTGGGGTCACTGTAACGACCCGAATTCACTAATAGGGCTTAGAGCCTTGATTAGTGTGCCTGGAGGGCAATAAATGATTTAATATGTTAATATGTGAATTTATGCGAATATATGATAATGATGCATGTTTAGTTGAGTTAAGTGTGCATGTGGGCCCCGTTTGGTTATTAGGGGTATAAATGTGATAAATGTGATATATATGTGATATAACTATGCAGCACGATCCGAGACAGTCCTGGGGAGCGGTTAGCCAGAAAGTCAAAGCATGGTTGAGAATCCGACTCAGGGCGAGTCGAGGGGTAATTTAGGCATTAGTTATTATATGGGGTTATCGGGTAGTGAAAATAAATATTTGGAGATATATTTAAGGATAGAATGTCTAGGAGGGAATATTGGGGAAATTTACCATTTTTCCCACGGGGACGTTTTGGTACCCCGAGCCTTGAGGTAACCTTGAAGCTTTAGTTAAATAAAACAAAACTTGGAATAGTTTAGAACACATAGAAACTGACCCATATCTTTCCCTCATCACTTGGTTTTCTTCTCTTCGTCTTCCTCTAAGGCTTAGCAAGGAAAACTTGGGGAAAATCAACTTGAAGCTAAGGAATTGCAGCTGGGGATTTAGGGGAGCTTGAAGCTTGGAGCATAGGGAGCCAGTTCTGAGGTTCAATCCAGCAAGGGTAAGCTTTAATTATAAAGATTATGTTTAGAATTGTTGCTGGTTATTAGAGATTTCATGTTAGCTAAGTTTGGGATGTTCTTGATTGCTTGGTTGAGTTTTGAAGCTGGTTCTTGATGGCTTTTGATGTTGAGACTGTGTTAGAACTTTTGTGGTGATAATCTGGGACTGTTAGTTAAGTTTTGGGTAAATTGGTTTGAGGAAAAACACAGAAAAATGATGAAGATTTCTGGGTTGGAGGCTAGGGCCGCAGCCCTAGGAGGGGCATGCCGCGGCCCGTGTGCGCGCGCGACCATGGGAGGCCGAGTTGTTTGATGCGCACCGCAGTGCTTGGCCAAGTGCGCCGCAGCCCGTGTGTGCTTCAGGGACATGCTAGCCTCTGTTTTGAGGCTAGCCACGACGCTTGTGGGTAGGGCCGCGACTCTTAGTGCCAGTCTGAGTTTTTAAGTGTGTTTATGCTTGGGAACTCAATGGTTAAGGCTCGGGATGGATTTTATCACCCGGATTGATAGAATTCAAGGTCTCGGAGGGTAGAGATATGGCTCAAAGTTATTTAATAGATTAGAACTTGATGGATGGATATTGTTAATGTGTTGTGACTAGGGTTTTGGCGAGGCTCAAGTTAGAGGACTGTGCTCAGGAGAGCGGAGCTCGGAGAGCTCGGGACTCAGGTAAGAAAACCCTTGTTCCCATAGAGCTTGTATGCAGGGCTGAGCCCAATGTGTTTGAATTGCAGGGTGTATCACTTTGATTGAATTTGCTAGTATTTCGTACTTGTTTATTATGCTATGAATGCAATTATGTGAATGATCGGCAAGAGCTGGGAACGGTGTAGGCCGAGGTCGGCAGGGGCCGGGAACGGCAAAGGGCCGGAAATGGCGTTAGGCACGTTGAGTGGAAGGCCGAGTATGGCAAGGGGCCGGGATTAGCGTTGAGCACGTGGAGTGCGAGTTTCAAGGGCGAGTCCCTAAAGGATACCTGGGATATCCTCACGGTGTGGACCGCGAACCCAGGGTCTGGTAAGGCACCTGGGATGGCTATGCCATATGTGTTTAGCCTATTGATGGCCAGTTTATGTACTTGGTGTATGTTTTGCATGTGTTATCTATTTGTGGGTTTTCTTGCTGGGCTTCGGCTCACAGATGCTCTGTGGTGCAGGTAAGGGCAAGGAGAAAGCCAACCAACCATGAGTGTAGCAAGCGTGAAGCGACGTGTACATGTTTGGCCTGCCTGGCTGCCACAGCCAGTGGACTTTTGGGAGATGATTATAAATAAACTTAGATTTTGTCGTTTAGTCGACTTAGTTCAGTTTATATGTTGTAAATACTTCTAAACTGTATTTTGGGATCCCAAGTGTTAAACTGTTATGAATTTCAATGAAATGGAGTTATTTCTAAAGTTTTTCCTCTGTTTATGGCTTAATTACACTATTTAACTTAAAACCTCGATTAGCGAGTTGAATGTACATTTTTAAACTCACTTAGTAACGGCTCTAAGGAAGTAGGGCGTTACAACTTGGTATCAGAATGAGCCAAGGTTATTGGTTCTGGAGATTGACCAAATATGTACGCTTGCTGTCAGTGATAAGCTCGACTCACGGTTGGTTGGTATGATTGACTAATATGCTTGAATATGTGCTTGAATGTCCTGTTTGCCTGCTTATCTTATATAGAGCATGATGAATGAGTTAACATATGCATGATGCCAGGGCATGGCCCGTTGTGTGATATATGTTATATGAGTTACTGTTTGTGGATGGCTAATGTGTTAGGGAGGTGGTTTTGGATGCTGTTATCATGCCTGATGAGCGGCGCCGTTGGTTGCAGGCATATTTGTTGAGATTCCTCGACAATCAGCTAGACTCCGCAGCAGTAGGGCCGAGGATGACAACCAGGGTCAGGACCCTCCACCTGCCCCACAGAATTGGCAAGAGATGTTTGCCAAGATGGAAGCAAGATTGTAGCGAATAGAGGAAGAGCTGCGACAGTTGAGGTAATGGGCCTCACCTCAGGTTACTGGGCTGCCAGTTCAGCAGATGGTGGCACCAGCGCCAGTTCAGTCTACTATGGAGAACAAGTGGGAACCTCTGTATGAGAGGTTTAGGAAGCAGCATCCTCCCACCTTCGAGGGTGGACCAGACCCACTGCGGGCAGAACAGTGGATGAATATGATCTCTTCGATTCTGGATTTTATGAGGGTTCAGGGAAATGAAAGGGTAGCTTGTGCTAGCTACATGTTTAGAGAGGATGCCCGCATCTGGTGGGACGTGGTGGTTCATAGAAGGGATGTATCAGTTATGACTTGGGAAGAGTTCAGAAACTTATTTAATGAGAAGTATTGCAGTGTGGCAGTTCGAGTAGCGAAGGTTGATGAGTTTATCAACCTGACTCAGAACTGATTGACAGTGACAGAGTATGCTTTGAAGTTTGACAGATTGGTGAAGTTTGCGCCAGATTTAGTGCCGACTGATGCAGCAAGAAGGGACAGGTTTGTGCGGGGGTTGAACATTATGATCGCCCACGATGTGAACATTACTTTGGATCCAGAGACTACTACTTATGCCTAGGTAGTGGACAAGGCCCTTACAGCTGAGAGGGCCGAAGATCAGATATGGAGAGAGAACGTTGTTAGGAGCGATGCCAGGAGGACAGTGCCTCCTTTTGTTGGGTCCAGTCGTGGTGGTGGCTTTAGTGAGTAGAAGAGGAAGGCCCCAGATTTCCTTGTTCCTCCCAGTTCAGATAGGAGGGCACGGGGTGCTTCCACTGGCCGTCAGGGTGGCAGTGACAACTGGAGGAGTTTTCCAGTGTGTCTGCGGTGCAGGCGATGACATCAGGGTGAGTGCAGGATCAGGCCCTGCTTTGTTTGTGGGAGTGCCAGTCATCTGAACAGGGATTGCCCTCAAGTTAAGAAGGAGGAGCAGAAGCAGAGTGATAGTCTTGCTCCTGCCAGGGTATTTACTTTGACACAGACTGAGGCGGAGGCTAGCCCCTCAGATGTGATAGGTCAGATCTCTAGTGCTGGTTCTCTGTATACTGCATTGTTTGATTCAGGGGCTACCCATTTATTTGTATCTGCTAGAGTGATAGATCAGCTTTTTATACCTAGTGGTGTGTATACTAGGGGATTTTAGACTTTGTTGCCAACAGGAGAACTGGTAGTCTCTAGGAAATGGATTAGAGCATTGCCAGTAGAGGTAGATGGTAGGGAATTGTCTGTTGATTTGATTGAGTAAGAAATGGATGACTTTGATATGATTCTAGGGATGGATTGGTTACTAAAGTATGGGGCAACGATTGACTGCAAGCGCAGAATGGTGACTTCTGAACCAGAAGGGGAGGTACCCTTTGTGTTTGTGGGGACAGCTAGTGGAGCGCGGGGCCGATGATTTCAGCATTAAAGGCTAGGGACCTAATGCAGGAAGGTTGCATGGGATTTCTAGCAAGCGTTGTGGATACTTCTAGGGTGGTGTCGGCTGGACCGGGGGAGACTAGATTGGTGTGTGAGTTTCCGGATTTGTTTCCAGCAGATTTGCCAGGGTTGCCGCCGCAGTGGGAGATTGACTTTGTTATAGAGTTGGTACTAGGAGCGGAGCCAGTATCTAGGACACCTTATAGAATGGCTCCAGCGGAGTTAAAGGAGTTGAAGATTCAGTTGCAAGAGTAACTTTATTTGGGGTTCATCAGACCGAGTTTCTCGCCATGGGGTGCTCCAGTGTTGTTCGTTAAGAAGAAGGATGGATCCCTTAGAATGTGTATTGATTACAGGGAGCTAAACAAGTTAACCATTAAGAACAAGTATCCACTGCCTAGGATCGATGATTTATTTGACCAGCTACAGGGAAGAACATTGTTTTCCAAGATAGACCTTCGATCAGGTTACCATCAATTAAGAATTAAAGAGGTGGACATACCAAAGACTGATTTCCGAACGAGGTATGGACACTATGAATTCCTGGTTATGTCCTTTGGATTAACCAATGCCCCAGCAGCCTTCATGGACATGATGAATAGGGTTTTCAGGGATTATCTGGATAAGTTTGTAATTGTGTTCATCGATGACATCTTGGTGTATTCTCAGTCAGACGCAGAACATGAGAAGCATCTGCGGTTGGTTCTACAGCGGTTGAGAGAGCATAAGTTATATGCAAAGTTCAGTAAGTGTGAGTGCTGGTTGCCACAAGTTACATTTTTGGGTCACATTGTCAGTAAGGAGGGGATTCTGGTTGACCCAAGTAAGATCGAGGCAGTCAGAGATTGGCCTAGACTGAGAAATGTTCCTGAAGTGAGAAACTTTTTGGGTTTAGCAGGGTATTATCGGCGGTTTGTTGAAGGGTTCTCCAGAATCTCTACGCCATTGACATAACTGAGAAAGAAGAAGACAAGGTATGTCTGGATGGATAGATGTGAGAACATTTTTAAGGAGTTGAAAGGGCGATTGATCACTGCGCCAGTGTTAAGCTTGCCGACAGGGAATGAAAAGTTTATGGTTTACTGTGATGCATCCAGACAGGGTTTGGGGTGCGTGTTGATGCAAGCTAGTAAAGTGATAGCCTATGCATCGAGACAGTTAAAGGAATATGAGCAGAGATATCCTACGCATGATTTGGAGTTGGCAGCGGTGGTGTTCGCACTTAAGATTTGGAGACATTATCTTTATGGTGAGAAGTGCGAGATATACACCGACCATAAGAGCCTAAAGTATTTATGTACCCAGAAGGACCTGAATATGTGGCAGAGGCGGTGGCTGGAGTTGGTTAAGGATTATGATTGCGATATCCTATACCATCCTGGGAAGGCTAATGTAGTGGCTGATGCATTGAGTCAGAAAGGCCCAGGATAGTTGTTTAGTTCGTGGCAGATATCTGATAAGTTAGCTGAGGAGATGACCAGAGCAGGTATAGAGTTGGTGGTTGGTCAGTTGGCCAACATCACTCTTCAGTCTACACTCCTTGAGAGGATCAAAGAAGCGCAGGGGAAAGAATCCCAGTTGAAAGGTCATAGGGAGAGTGTCTTAGTCGGAGCGACTAAGGACTTTTCCATTTCAGAGATGGGGTTATTGAAGTACAAGGGTCGGATTTGCGTTCCGATGAATTCTGATATTCGGGGAGAGATCTTAGATGAATCGCATACCACTCCGTATTCGTTGCACCCGGGTACGATGAAGATGTACCAGGACTTGAGAGCTCTGTATTGGTGGTCGGGCATGAAGAGGGATGTGGTGGATTATGTGGCCAAGTGCTTAACTTGCCAGCAGGTTAAGGCTGAGCATCAGAGGCCAGCAGGGTTGCTGCACCCTCTAGGGATCCCAGAATTGAAGTGGGAAGATATCATTGTGGACTTTGTGGTTGGTTTGCCGAGGACTGTGGGACAGCATGACTCGATGTGGGTGATTGTGGATAGGTATACAAAGTTCGCCCACTTTTTACCTATTAGGACAACTTATACTGTGGAGCAGTACGCTGAGTTGTATGTGAAGGAGATTGTTTGACTTCATGGGGCTCTGAGGTCGATAGTATCCGACAAAGACCCCACCTTCACTTCCAAGTTTTGGGAGAGTCTGTAGAAGGCCATGGGCACACAGTTACGGTTTAGTACCGCTTACCATCCTCAGACAGATGGACAGTCTGGGAGGACGATTCAGATACTAGAGGACATGTTACGAGCCTATGTGTTATATTTTGGGGGATCATGGAGTAAGTATCTCCCTTTGATTGAGTTCTCGTATAACAACAGTTATCAGGCGACCATCAGAGTTGCTCCATACGAGATACTTTATGGAAGGAAGTGTAGATCACCTGTTCATTGGGATGAGGCAGGTGAGAGGAGATATCTGGGTCCAGAGATGGTTCAGAGGACCAATGAGGCGATTGAGAAGATTAGAGCGTGTATGCTTGCCTCCCAGAGTCGATAGAACAGTTACTCAGACCTAAAACACAGGAGCGTAGAATTTCAGGTTGGTGACCATGTGTTCCTTAGGGTTTCACCCATGAGGGGTGTGAAACGGTTTGGTGTTCGGGGCAAGTTGAGCCCTAGGTTTGTTGGCCCCTTCGAGATTCTGGAACGGGTTGGAGAGGTAGCTTATAGGTTAACGATGCCTCCAGCTTTATCAGGGGTTCATGATGTTTTCCATGTATCCATGCTCCGGAAGTATATGTTAGATTCGACGCATGTTCTAAGTTTTGAGAATCTGGAGCTTGATCAGGATTTGTCCTATGAGGAGAAGCCGGTTCAGGTTCTTGACCGGAAAGATAAAGTCTTGCGGAGCAAGACCATCGCCTTGGTGAAAGTGCTGTGGATAAACATCAAGGTTGAGGAGGCGACGTGGGAACTTGAGTCAGAGATGAGGGAGCGGTATCCCGAGTTGTTCAGGTAATTTCGAGGACGAAATTTCTGTAAGGAGGGGATAGTTGTAACGACCCAAATTCGCTAATAGGGCTTAGGGCCTTGACTAGTGTGCTTGGAGGGCAATAAATGATTTAATATGTTAATATGTGAATTTATGCGAATATATGATAATGATGCATGTTTAGTTGAGTTAAATGTGCATGTGGGCCCCGTTTGGATATTAGGGGTATAAATGTGATAAATGTGATATATATGTGATATATCTGTGCAGCACGATCCGAGACAGTCCTGGGGAGCGATTAGTCAGAAAGTCACAGCAGGGTTGAGAATCCGACTCGGGGCGAGTCAAGGGGTAATTTGGGCATTAGTTATTATATGGGGTTATCGGGTAGTGAAAATAAATATTTGGAGATATATTTGAGGATAGAATGTCTAGGAGGGAATATTGGGGAAATTTACCATTTTTCCCTCGGGGACGTTTTGGTACCCCGAGCCTTGAAGTAACCTTGAAGCTTTAGTTAAATAAAACAAAACTTGGAATGGTATAGAACACATAGAAACCGACCCATATCTTTCCCTTATCACTTGGTTTTCTTCTCTTCATCTTCCTCTAAGGCTTAGCAAGGAAAACTTGGGGAAAATCAACTTGAAGCTAAGGAATTGCAGTTGGGGATTTAGGGGAGCTTGAAGCTTGGAGCATAGGGAGCTGGTTCTGAGGTTCAATCCAGCAAGGGTAAGCTTTAATTATAAAGATTATGTTTAGAATTGTTGCTGGTTATTAGAGATTGCATGTTAGCTATGTTTGGGATGTTCTTGATTGCTTGGTTGAGTTTTGAAGCTGGTTCTTGATGGCTTTTGATGTTGAGACTGTGTTAGAACTTTTGTGGTGATAATCTGGGACTGTTAGTTAAGTTTTGGGTGAATTGGTTTGAGGAAAAACGCAGAAAAATGATGAAGATTTCTGGGTTGGAGGCTAGGGCCGCAGCCCTAGGAGGGGCATGCCGCGGCCCGTGTTCGCGCGCGACCATGGGAGGCCGAGATGTTTGATGCATACCGCAGCCCGTGTGTGCTTCAGGGAGATGCTAGCCTCTGTTTTGAGGCTAGCCGCGGCGCTTGTGGGTAGGGCTGCGACTCTTAGTGTCAGTCTGAGTTTTTAAGTGTGTTTAGGCTTGGGAACTCAATGGTTAAGGCTCGGGATGGATTTTATCACCCGGATTGATAGAATTCAAGGTCCCGGAGGGTAGAGATATGGCTCAAAGTTATTTAATGGATTAGAACTTGATGGATGGATATTTTTAATGTGTTGTGACTAGGATTTCAGCGAGAATCAAGTTAGAGGACTGTGCTCGGGAGAGCGGAGCTAGGAGAGCTCGGGACTCAGGTAAGAAAACCCTTGTTCCCATAGAGCTTGTATGCAGGGCTAAGCTCAATGTGTTTGAATTGCAGGGCGTATTCCTTTGATTGAATTTGCTAGTATTTCGTACTTGTTTATTATGCTATGAATGCAATTATGTGAATGATCGGCAAGAGCCGGGAACGGTGTAGGTCGAGGTCGGCCGGGGCCGGGAACGACAAAGGGCCGGAAACGACGTTAGGCACGTTGAGTGCAAGGCCGAGTACGGCAATGGGCTGGGAGCAGCGTTGAGCACGTGGAGTGCGAGTTGCCAGGGCGAGTCCCTAAAGGATACCTGGGATATCCTCACGGTGTGGACCGCGAACCCAGGGTCTGGTAAGGCACCTGGGACGGCTAGGCCGTATGTGTTTAGCCTATTGATGGCCAGTTTATGTACTTGGTGTATGTTTTGCATATGTTATCTATTTGTGGGTTTTCTTGCTGGGCTTCGGCTCACAGATGCTCTGTGGTGCAGGTAAGGGTAAGGAGAAAGCCAACCAACCATGAGTGTAGCAGGCGTGAAGCGGCGTGTACATGTTTGGCCTGCCTGGCTGCCACAGCCAGTGGATTTTTGGGAGATGGTTGTAAATAAACTTAGATTTTGTCATTTAGTCGACTTGGTTCAGTTTATATGTTGTAAATATTTCTAAACTGTATTTTGGGATCCCAAGTGTTAAAATTTTATGAATTTCAATGAAATGGAGTTATTTCTAAAGTTTTTCCTCTGTTTATGGCTTAATTACACTATTTGACTTAAAACCTCAATTAGCGAGTTAAATGCACGTTTTTAAACTCACTTAGTAACGGCTATAAGGGAGTAGGACGTTATAGTCACCATCCTTCAATTCTACTTCTTCAAGCTCATCTACCAATCTAACCAGTCTCTCTTCGTCCCCAAAGAAAGGAACCAACTTCTCCTCGCTTTGGGGCTCGTTTCATAAAGTCGTGGACTTGGGTCGCCATCGGTGGTGACATTGTCCCCGCGATTACCATTGGTAGCTACCCTGGCTCCGTGGTCACGGTTGGCGACCACACCGGGGGTGGCCTCGCCTATCAAACTTATCTTTGTCGTCGCAAAGGTCTTCTCATTGAATAACTCCTTTATACCTTGAACTCCTTGTTCGTTAAAGATCATGTTGTCGCAAGCGCCACTTCCCTTTCTAGCTTTGCTAATTGAAGCATTGTAGCATTCACATGTCTCTCACTGGTTTTCTCTTACGTAACCGATATCTTTGATCGTGGGGAACTTAATGGCGAGGTATTAAATGGACGTTATTGTTGGAATTTCTGTTTGAAAGATTACTATTAATTAATTAAAGCTAATATTTTGCACTCATATTTCTATTTAATTATACATGTCATTCATAATGAAGATCCAATTTTATTGATGCGGTCTTGAATTAATTATATGTATAATGATATATATATACAAGAAGATTTAATTCAAGATAATAATACAAAAATTGTCCGTAATCCCTAAATAAACTAGGAGCTTTATGTAATAAAGATTATGCGTACGGTCTATCATCTGTTTAAGACAAAGCAGTTTATCCAGACTATTAAGTGTAGCAACACAAAATGATAGAGGTACCGTATACAATATAGATTGTATTGGATTGGGACACGATGAAAGAAAGAGATTCTGATAATCTCCGTTAAAATATAGAAGTTCAACATTCATCAATTGATGGTCGTTTGAGACTTGACCTCAATCCTGAAGTGAGTAATGAACTCCTATTTATGCTTTTATGACTTTTGACTTATCGAGTAAGGTTCAATATTCCTACAACCGAATTCATTATATCTTGGAGTCATAGAACTACAAGTGGCTGGGAACATACTTCACAGATATGTAATATGCTCCTTACATAAATGAATGCAGATTAGTTGTTCATATTAGTGTTGATTCGGTGCTTGAACATAGAGCACTCATTTTCTATTAGTTAACAGAAATTTCATTCTATAATTAAATTTAAAGAATAATGTTCATTATAGGATCAATGGAACTAATTGATAAAAATATAATTAGAGAGGTTAACAGAAATTAAGACTTAACTCTATGTAAGAACAATTAGTAGAGGGTCATAACTCATGCAATGACTAAATCAATTGACGACTTTATAGTTATAACTTCTAATAATATAAGACTGTAGTTTAGAGAGTTCAACTATGAATTTCTAGTGGAATAATTCATAGTTAATAAATTAATTAATGGAACTAAGAGTTAGTAAAATTAATTAAATTATTGGAGTTTAGAACTGCGGGTCCATAATGTCCCCGTACTAGCTCGATAACACAGAGGTAGGAGTTTGGTATCAAAATGAAATAATTAAAAATAATAAAGTATTATTTTTAATCTCACAAATTAATATAATTTGTGAAATAATATTTAAAAAATTATTTATGAAATAATATTTAAGCAAATAAAATTATATTAATAATTTTGTGAAATTAATTTTTATTGAAAATTAATTTAATCATATTTAATTTTCTAGTATAATTTGTATACTACATAAAATAATATGATAAATACTCAACAAATACACATTTTATAGAGAAAAAATACCACAGGACCCAAAATCATATAGTTGGCGCCAACCATAGTCCAAATGAACTATGGCCCATGTCGATTCCCAATGAGATTAAGACTATGTCTTATTTTTATTGTTATATTAATAGAATATAAACATTAAGAAAAAAGGAGACGCATTTCACGTTAAATTTTTCGAAGAGAGAAAAATAGAAAACTTTGTTCTCTCTGTTTTGTGAGAAGAACACTAGATTCAAAAGTGTGCTCTTGAGTATCCTACCAAATAGCATAGATATTCATTTGTCTCATTCTCTTTGTGCGAGCCATTATATGGAAGATGGTGGGTTAGGAGGCTAAGACGTTATTTGATCTACACGTGTTCTACATCTAGAAAATGTATTTGTAATTTTCATTTTATTCAGATTCATGTCGCATGAGAAAGATTTCATTCTAGTTATGGTTCCTAGAATGATTCGTTATTATGCTTTAATCATTGTTATTATCGCATTGAAATATTATCGCATGCTTCCGCTGCACTGTCAATCACATGATCAAAAACCAACAATTGGTACCAGAGACGTGGTTGAGATCATGTGTCATAATTCTGATATGTGTTTATTTTGAATGTATAAACACGTAGAGCACATGTTATATGAGTGAACTTAAGAGTTGTTCTTATTTCTAATATATTTTGAATATGTTAAATGAAAGTGGTGAATGATATTGATCATTAACTATATAGTTCTATTTTTTTTTTGTTTTTTGTTTTTATTTTTTAATTAGATTTCATGCAACCATATTGTTTTATTGGGTATTGGTTTTATGTAATTTTTAATTTTATTGTTTTAGAATTTGAGTTATTTTATTTAATGGGATGAGATTGAATAATGTAAAATCATCAAAATTGTTTTGGTTTGATTTGAGATATATAGCCGTGAGTATATAAAATGGCTATTTGAATCGCCAAATTAAGTGCCACGCGTGAGTGTTCTCAATGAATTGTTTAATTGATGATTATATTGATCAATTGTTGATCAAAGTTGAAGTCGCATGTGCTGTAAAGTGCACACGTGAATTACAATGTACATTAAATGCACAAATTGAGATTATGATCAATTGTTGATCAGGTCAAAAACAAATGCACATTTTATGCAACTAAATGAGTACCCATGCGTGAGTCTCGTTTAAGACACGATTAAGGAGTGTTTTTTTTAATTATAATTAATTAATAAGATTAATTAATTAAATTTAAATATATATTTTAATATTTTATGTTAAGATATTTATGAGAATAATTGGGTTGTTAGTTGAATGATCAATCTTTTTGTTTAAAATACAAAAACAAAATATTATCCTCTTAAAAATAGGAAAATAAGTAATGGTTACCAAATTAAAATTAATTCATTATCTTATTATTAATTAATTTTAAATTTTAAAAAAATTAACTATATTAATTAAAAAATTTAATTAATTTATTTATTACCAAATAAATTGTTTATTATTCATTTGTGGAAACAAGACATTAAAAAAAAGTGAATTGTTCATTTTTTCTTAATTTTATTATTATGAACATTTGATTATTAAATTATTTAAATACATTGTTTATGAAACAAGATTACTAGTTTTCATTTCTTAATGAAAAATATTTGATTTATTGAAATCAAATATTGGTTTATAAAATCTCTAATAAGATCAATAATTTATTTTCATTTAAAGAAATGGAAAATTTTCAATATTTTAAATGGAGCCAAAATTAAATTTAGTTTATAGAAACTAATTAATTATTAATTAAATATAATTTGAGTCATTATCTCTTCTATATAATAAGTGTGTAGATAACAGAAATTCTTGGTTTTAGCCGTTTTTTATTTATTTAATGTTAACTTTAACGGAATATTTTTATAGTTATCAGAATATTCTTATATTTAACGGTAGTTTGTAAATACTTAAACTTAAATAAAATAAAATAAATAATTAAACAAAATAAAATATGATATTTTTGAGATATTTTACAATGATAATTATTTAAAAATAATAAAATCATACGTTTTATAACTTAAATAAAATTTAATTAAACTTAAACTCACTTATTAAAATAATATCATATTAAACATTTAATATAATCTACTTTCAATTAGCAACAAATTATTTTTTAACAAAAACTAGTAATAAACTTAAATTTTAAATTCACGTATAATATTTACTATTACATTAAACATCTCTTCTATATAATAACTGTATAGATAATGTAAATTATTGGTTTTAACGGTTTTTATTTTTTTTAATGTTAACTTTAACGGAATATTCTTATATTTAACATAATATTTTTATATTTAACGATAGTTGTAAACATTTAAACTTAAATAAATAATTAAAAAAATTAAAATAGGATATTTTTGAGATATTTTACAATAATAATTATTTTAAAATAATAAATAATTAAAGAAATTAAAATAGGATATTTTTAAGATAGTTTACAATGATAATTATTTAAAAATAATAAATAATTAAACAAATTAAAATATGATATTTTTTAGATATTTTACAATGGTAATTATTTAAAAAATAATAAAATCATATATTTTATAACTTAAATAAAATTTAATTAAACTTAAACTCACTTATTAGAATAATATCATATCAAACATATAATATAATCTATTGTCAATTAACAACAAATTAGTTTTTTTTTAAAAACTAGCAAGAAACTTAAATTAAAATCCACGTATAATATTTAATATTACATTAAACATATAATATATAATATCTTGTTGTCACTCTCAAATTTAAAAACTAGAACAAGCATAAACTTAAACAAAAATAAATAAATTATTTATGTTATCCAAAAAATTAGCATCGATGACGTGGCATGTGATCCCAAGACATGCGGCTGACACCTGGAAACGTTCTGCTAGAGTATCGACCAGAAGACACATTAGAAGTAGTGCGGGCCCGTCTTACCTACGACCAGTCTGGTCGATAGTTCCGCATACGAAGCAACATTTATGGGAAGATCTTTGTGAATCCCGAATATATCTCACACAATCTCCTAGATACCCGATTATTCAGGAGAGAATATCTGTAACAATCTTTTGTAATCCCCCTTGAGCCTATAAATAGCAAAAGAGAGCTCAAGGAAAGGACTTTTGGCTTTTGAATCATTAGAGACTATAGTAATTCTCCTAGCAATATTGTATTGTTCTTCAGAGGTAAGTGAAACTCATTGAACCCTTGTTCTTTGATCACTCATTTGATTCTTAGATCAATATCAGTCTAAGTGGACGTAGGTCATTACCAGATCTTGGGACCGAACCACTATAAAATAATGTGTCTTATTTACTTTTGTCGTTACGTTTTTCTCTACGCATTCATTCATATCAAGCATATTCTGACTCCGTGTCAGTTGGCCAAATCGTGGGTCAACAATTTAATTAAAATAAGATACTTATTTAAAATTAATATGACATTAATATAAATAATTAATAAATTATATAAATAAAATCAAGCAAACGTGCATATTGCACGATGCTTGTACCTAGTAATCCCAATAAGTGTAATTATAATAATAGTTTGAGAAATTTGTAACGCCCCGCTTTTCAGGCACCTACGAGTAACGATGTTTGGATGTTGAAACTCTATAATAGTATTATTTTGTTGAATAAAAATACATACTTGGGAATCATATTTCATATTGTTAGAGTTAGCCAATGTGTGAAAAGTGTGGTTGCAATCAAACCAAGACTTTCAGTCTTGAACCAAACCAAAAACTTTAATCGGGTAAATTCTCGGATAATTAAGTGAAATCAATAATTATGGTGAGAATATTATTTTGCGCAAAGAAATATAATTGTAATGGTGAGTTTAAATTATTGAAACTCTTGGAAAAATCTTAATTTTCTTTTTTGAAGGGAAATGCTTATAAAGCATAATGGTAAAAAAACAACTAATAAATAATTCCACAAATTTATTTGGAAAAAATTAAATAAATGTGATACATGTAAATATTGGTGTCACATTTATTCTATCATTTTAATTTTACCATATGTTAGTACCTTACCCCAAGTTTTAAGGGTAAGTGGTTTAGTGGCACCAATACCACTTTTGAGAAATACCTAGTTTTGGACATTATTTGAGGTATTAGATTTAAATATATATATATAAATAAATGTAGGGATCGGCCAATGAGGGGACTTGAAATTCATGAGGTGTCACTAATGCATGCAAGTAGCAAAACCCTACTCTTAGTTAGTCAAGAACCAATAAAATAACAAAGCCTTTCCCTCTTCCTTCCTTTCCTCCCAAGAATCGAGACACTCAACCCTCCCTCTCATTTCTTTTCATTTCCAACTCTGAATATTTAGAGCCTCTCTCTCTCCCTCTCACTTCGGCACTTTCTCTTTCTTTCTCTCTCAAGGAGAAACTCCATTGAAGCTTGTGAACAAATCTAAGAAAAATCAAGTTCAAGGTAACACCTTTCACCCTTTTCTTCTTGTCCTTTCTTTATGCCGAATGTTTTCTACCATTTTTCTTTGAGTTGGATCTCATTCCTCCAATTGTAATGCTAGCTCCAAGCTTAGGATAGCACCCATAAGCCAAGAAGGAAAGAAAGGTGGTGCAGGAAAAAGTTTTTGAAATCTCAAAAGGTAACCCATTGAAAAAGAAAAAAAAAAGATCTACCTCTTTCTTTCCTTCTGCATGCCGAACCTATGGCACCTCTATCTCTATTTTCTTCTCTGAGTTTACTCACTTGTGTCAATGGTTCTAAAGTCTAGAAGTTCAAAGAGCAATCCACAAGTCGTGCAAGCTCATCTAATTGCATGCATGCAACCTTGAACACCAAAAGAGGTAATTTCTTTAGAGTTTGAAATGTCAATCCCTCTCTATTATTTTCCTCATTTTTTTGTGGTATAATTTGACCTTGTGGTGTTTGGAGAAGGTTTGAATGTATCGAAACCTAGTGTCTTATTCCCAAAATTCAGAAAACCATCATTTCAGGGCACCTGGCGCGGTCACGCCTGCTCCTGGCATGATCACGCCCTACCCCAGCGCGGTCGCTCTACAAGCTTTGAAACCCCAAACCACATTCAAAATTTCATCTTTTTTGGGATACTAGAGAGAATATATGAATAACTATAAACCTTGGAGCAAGGTAGTTTTGGAGGAACTCACAGCTGATAAGATTCCATCACAATCTTCATCACCATTAAATGATAAACGAAAAATTGAGGAAACCAAAATTCCTGAGAAAGGAAACCCTAGTGCAACATCGTAGTGAGATGATTGTGAGACAACCTATTTGCTATGAACATGAGGCACATGTCCTTGTTTCTGATACATACAAGGATGATCCATTAACCTTTCAAAGAGGAAATGGATGATCTTGAAAATGAGAAATGGAAAGAAGCCATGAACCAAGAAATGGAATCAATGTATTCCAATTCTGTCATGGAACTTGTAGACCCACTTGAACATGCCAAACCCATTGGATGCAAATGGATCTTCAAGAAGAAAAGAGGTGTAGATGGGAAATTAGAAACTTTCAAGGCAAGTCTAGTAGCCAAAGGTTACACTCAGAGAGAGGGTGATGATTATGAAGAAACATTTTCTCATGTGCCCATGCTAAAATCCATTTGCATCCTCTTATCCATAGCTGCCACCTATGACCATGAGATATGGAAAATGGACGTCAAGACAACTTTTTTGAATGGTTATCTTGGTGAAAGTATCTATACGATACAACCATAATGGTTCATTAAGGATGGGGAAGATCATAAGGTGTGTAAGTTGTTGAAATCCATTTATGGATTAAAGCAAACATCTAGATCTTGGAATATCACCTTTCATGAGACAATTAAAACATACATCTTTGAACATAATGTCGATGAAGCATGTGCGTATAAATATGTCAAAGGTAAAGTTGTGTTTTTCTTAGTTCTTTACGTGGATGACATTCTCCTCGTTGGTAACGATGTAGAGACACTATCAAACGTGAAGAAATGGTTAGCTGAAAAGTTCCAAATGAAATATTTGGGCAAAACGAGCTATGTTATGGGAATCCAAATCCTAAGGGATAGGAAGAACATGCTCTTGACACTTTCTCAGGCTAATTATATAAATAAGGTGCTTGAAAGGTTCTCTAGGGAGAATTCCAAGAAAGGTTAGGTACCGACCAGACATGGAATTACTCTTTTCAAAATGCAATGTCCAAAGACACCTCAAGAAGAAGAGGACATGAGAAAGTATCCATATGCTTTATAAGTTGGGAGTTTAATGTATGATATGTTGTGTACTAGGCCCGACATATGCTATGCAGTAGGGATTGTAAGTAGTTATCAATCAAATCCTGGTTTGGAACACTAGATTGCAGTAAAGCACATTCTCAAGTATCTTAGGAGAATGAGAGATTATATGCTTGTATATTAAGGGGGTGAGCTAAACCCTACTAGATACACTGATTCCGATTTCCAGTTAGACAAAGACAGTCGTAAGTCAATGTCTAGGTCAGTGTTCATTCTTGGTGGAGGAGTTATAGTCTGAAGAAGTATTAAACAATCTAGCGTTGCAAATTCAGCCATGGAAACTGAGTATAAAGCGGCTTGTGAAACTGCTAAGGAAGCGGTTTGGTTTAGAAAGTTCTACATTGATCTGGAAGTAATTTCAGATATGGAGAAGCCACTAATTATGTATTGTGACAACAGTGGAGCAGTAGATAACTCCAAGGAACCCATAAGCCACAAGAGAGGAAAGCATATATAAAGGAAATACCATGTGGTTAAAGAGATTGTGCACCGAGGTGATGTGATCATTATGAAGACTGCGTCGGAACAGAACCTGACAAACCTGTTTACCAAGACACTTCCTACAAATCTTCCCCTACTAATCTAGGACCGTTACACTGTGTATTTAAAATAGTGTTTAACTCGCTAAACGAGTAATTTGGACTGAAACTGTGTAATTAAAACTAACCTAAGGATTAGGTACTAAAAATTTTGGTCAACAACAACCATTTCATTAAAAGGATTAGGTTTGTAAACTCGATCCCAAAAGAGTTTATAAATTGACACATAAACAAAATAGTCGGCCTAGGTGACAACAGTCAGGGTTCAACCCTAGTTCCAAAAAGTAATCTCGATCGTGGCAGTCGAGCATGCTGGATTTGTGCACTCTGCCCCTGAAGCTCTCCAACTCAAAGTTGGTCCATTTATTCTTTGCCTTTACCTATACCATAGAGCACCCATGAGTCGAGGCCCAGGAAGAAAACCTCACAAGGCATAACAATATCCAAATATCCAAAATCAATAGACATATGCTTCATAATTATCCAATACATTTATTCCAACCATTGGAGGGGTCTAATATTAGAGAGGGTGGCGATGTGTCATCCCCTAACTGGAGTAGCGTCGCCAAAATGCGAAGGGCTTCAAAAGCCCTATCAGGTGATGCATCGCCTGCTTATAGGCAACGCATCGCTTGTCAGGCAATACATCACCTGCATGCAGGCGATACACCACCTAGGCGGTCTTTCTAGGTCGTACAGTTTACGTAAAATGCTTCAAATGATGTGTTTTAAATGATCTAATCCTATTGGTTAGACTAATGATGATACCTGCACTATATATATGGGTTATTAGAGTTGAAAAGTCTTGATCACACTTTCCAACTCTCTCTCTCTCTAACCTCATTCTCTCTCTAGCTTTCTAAGACCAAAGTTTTCAACCTTGCTTGACTTGCATGAGTTTTAAGGTTTGTTCAATCCCAAATCTCATTCTACGTAGTTGAAGCTTCAAGCAATTGGGAAGGCTTGGACAATAATATAGATTTTGGACAATAATATTATTATTGTGTATAAGCCTTAGAACTTCCTTAAGTTTGAAGATTCAAGTTGCTCAATACAAAGGTTATATCTCTCTAACCCTAATCTTATATTTTGTAATTCTATTATGTTTTTTCATTGTTAGTATTGATGATTAAATGTATCTAATTTCATCTTATCATTATTTATTCTTTTAGTTCTTTATATTCAAGATTTACATTCATATCATGAACACGTTTATTTGATTATCAAGAATTGCATTCATACTTTGAATTTGAATCTTGATCAACATCTAGGGTTTGGATTATTGCATTATTATCATTATTCATTAACAATGAGGGAAATTGGTTCTACTTCTACAACCTTCAATCCTTGTTTCATGTTTGGTTTGTGTTGGACACATAACCATGAAAGATCAAAGAAAGTTCTATTTGGAAATGCTCTACATGAATGTGGATATGGATTCAAACTCTTCATCAACAAAGGATGAGACAACTTAATGGGATTGCATGCTTAAGGAGATTGGTATCATCAAGTTCCTTATTTCTAAATGTATAGATTTAAAGAATTTGAATGAAATGTGTTTGCTGCCATATTTTTGTGTGTTTGAGATTATTGTTTATATCAAAAGTACAATGGTGAATGTTAATAAAAAATTCATGGGTTATTGTTGTACTTGTTTTGTTTGTAAAGTTATTGATCATCATGTGATATATGGTAATTGTAAAATTAACTATAATAAGATTGAGGTTAATACAATTGATGATGAGATCTTCGTGACCTCAATTAAATTTAATGCATTCAATGAGGAATGTATGATAACCCTAACGAGAATTGACATGGTTCGTGCATGTAGTGATGAGACTAATGCAACCTTAAGAGAAGGTGAATATGTAAATGCAATTGATGTTGAGATCATTGCAACCTTGAGTGAAGTTAATGCAACCTATGATAAAACTCTTTTCAAAACCTTTGAAAGTGGAAAGGTGGGACTTGAAGTCCAAATGGGGAATGAAAAGAGTTTCAAGGTACATGGAAGGGGCTGCATTGATGTGTTCTAAACTAATGGAAAGAAAATGACCCTAAAAAATGTTTTCTATGTTCTCGATATGACTAGAAACATTATGAGTGGAAGTCTATTGAGTAAATCCGGTATCAAAATGGAGTTTGAATTCAGTAAACTCACTTTGACTAAATTAGGCACTTTTGTGGGAAAGGGTTATACATGTGATGGAATGATCAAACTTTGTGCTCTTGATAGTGACAATAATGATATAACATCTAAATCTTGCAATGTGATTAATTCTAATTCTATTAATTTGTTGTATAATAGACTTGCTCATATAGGTTATAGCACAATTAAAAGAGTTGTTAAATGTGGATTGATTAATTGTGATGTGAATGAGCATGATAAATGTGAATAATGTGTTAAATATAAAATTGTGAAGAAACCATTTTCAAGTGTTGATAGATGTTCAAACTTGCTAGATTTAATACATAGTAATTTATGTGAAATGAATGACATGTTGACTAGAGGAGGAAATAGATACTTCATGACTTTTATAAAAGATTTCTCTAGTATACTTATGTGTATTTACTTAAGAGTAAGGATGCGACATTTAATGTAGGCATGTAAATGGGGCGGGTCTGCCCCGCCCCGCCCCGCCTTGCCCGACCCCGATTAGTTTCTTGGAGCGGGACGGGTCACCCCGCCTCGGCTTAATCGGGGGAGGTCTGCCCTGCCCCATTTAACTTTATTTTTTTAGAAACATTAAATTATAGTTTTAGAATTTTCTCTAAGTCTAAATATTAATTTTTTATTGTAATCTTTATATTTTACACTTCGTATCAACTACACCATCAAATATTATATATATATTTTTATTTTAAAATTTATAAAATAAATACAAGAATAAGGATGAATTATATAAAACATATTTTTCAATATTTATAATTCTTTCTAGTCTATATAGAATTAAGGATATTCTAAACCACATATAAAATGTCAATTTTATGTACTATGTATATAAGTAGCATGAGATAATTGGGTTAGAGTATAGAAAAAAAATTTCAAGGCCAGGCGGCCCCGCCCTGCTTGAATTCATAGCGGGGCGGGGCAGGGCGGCACCCCACCCTGAATTTCTCCCCGTTTTTACCGGGGCAAAGATGCCCCATTGGGCCGGGACCCCACCCCGCCCATCCTCACTGCCCCATTTTTCTATGCCTAATTTAATGCATTTAAAATCTATAAATCTGAAGTAGAAAATCAATTGGAAAGGAAAATAAATACTCTTAGAAGTGATAGAGGTGGTGAATACTTTTCAAATGATTTCAATGTGTTTTGTGAACACATGGCATTATACATGAATGCACTGCATCATACACTCCACAACTAAATGGAATAGCTTAAAGAAAGAATAGGACTTATCTTGAGATGATTAACTCTATGCTTTTACATGTTAAATTGTGTTATAATTTGTGGGGTGAAGCCTTGCTTCCTGCGTGTCATATATTAAATCAAATTCCTATGAAAAATAACAATGTGTTATGGAGAGGAAAGAAACCTAACTTAGGCTATCTTAAAGTATGGGGGTGCCTTGCTTATTGCAAGAGCACAGAGCCTAAAAGGACCATGTTAGGTCCAAGGGCTGTAAAGTGTGAATTTGTTGGCTATGCTTCAAATAGCAAGGCCTATAGGCTATTAGACTTGGAGTATAATGTGATAATTGAATCAAGAGAAGTGGAGTTCTTTGAGAATATGTGATATTGTGATAGCAATTCTCAAGAACCCACAAGTGTTGGAGAATCTTTTAAAGAGAAAGATCCAGAGGTTGATGAGCAACCTCTATTGCCTCGAAGATGCCAAAGGCTTAAAGAATTGGGATCAAATGAGACATGTTCTAAAGAGGAGACACTCTACCTAGTACAGAGAAACCTTGAAGAAGTCACATGGAAATTTCCTATGGCTTTTCAAGTTGAGGATGATCCTAAAATATTCCAAGAAGCAATGTCTTCGAGAGACTCCGCTTTTTGGAAGGAACCAATAAATGATGAGATGGATTCAATTAATTAAAACCACAAGGTTCCACAAGGTTCAAAACCAATTGGGTGCAAGTGGGTATTTCGGAGCAAATATCACATCGATGGCATATTACAAACCTTCAAGGCAAGACTAGTAGCAAAAGGGTTTAAATAAAAGGAATGAGTCAATTATTTTGACACATATGCACCAATTGCTAGGACAACCACTATAAGAGTACTATTTTCATTATCATCAATATTATAACATTTATGTTCATCAAATGGATGTCAAAATGACATTCCTAAATGGAGATCTCGGTGAGGAGATTTATATGGAACAACCTGAGGGTTTTCTTCTAAGGGAAAATGAACATAAAGTGTGTAGGCTTGTTAAATCAGTATATGGTTTAAAGCAAGCACCAAAAAAATTGCATGAGAAATTTGATAAATCCATAATTTCATATGGGTTTATACACAATAATGCGGACAAGTACTTAAACTCTAGGACTTATGGTGACTATGTCATCTTGGTGTGTCTTTATGTTTATGATATGTTGATTTTGAGTAATGATATGAAAATAATGGAAACGAAGAGGTTTCTATCATCCACTTTCAAGATGAAAGACCTTGGAGAGGGTGATACTATCTTGGGTATAAAAGTGACAAGAAATAGTGGGGGTTATGCCTTAAGTCAAGAACACTATGTTGAGAAAGTGCTTGACAAGTCTATACAATTTGATTCAAGCATAAAGCTTGAAAAGAATAATTGTAGAACAGTGGCTCAACTTCAGTATGCAAGTGCATTAGGGAGTCTAATGTATGCCAATCATTGTACAAGAGTGGATATTGCGTATGCGGTTAGAAAACTAATTAGGTTTACTAGCAATCCAAGTATGGAACACTGGAAAGCGATTGGGAGAGTTCTAGGGTACCTTAAAAGGACCAAGCAGCTAGGCCTCCAACATTCAATGTTCCCGAAGATACTTGAAGGATATTCCAATGCGAGTTGGATATCAAGTGTAGGAGATAATCTATCTACAAGTGGTTGGGTGTTTATGCTCGGAGGAGGAGCAATTTCTTGGGGTTATAAGAAACAAACTTGTATTTCACACTCAACAATGGAGGCCGAATTTATAGCTCTAACGGCAACTAGCAAAGAGGCTGAGTGGCTTAGGGACCTCATGTTGGAGATCCCAACTTTCACGGATGAGGTATCGACGATCTTGTTACTTTATGATAGTCAAGCCACATTGGCTAGAGCATATAATGGCGTATATAATGGAAAGTCTAGACATATAAGTCTAAGAGATGAGTATGTGAGACAATTGATTCATGGAGGAATCATATCGATCTCATCTATTAAGACAAGTGAGAACATAACGAATTCATTTACAAAACCTCTTGTGAAGAGGTTGGTAAGTTCTACTTCAAAAGGGATGTGACTAAAACTCATAGAATGATATTTAACCAATGATGGCAACTCAACTCTAAACTTGTGAACATCAAGGGCAAGATTTCAATGGGTAAGAACAAGTTATTGGGTGAATTGTTTCAACACTAACAAAATCATGAGTTCCATCCAAGGATGGTTAGTGTTGGTTGCTACAGAGTGAAGGTTAAGCCTAAGGATTTTAATGAAATTCAGTTGTGTGAAACAACCATCTCTAAAGGTAGCAAAGATGTTGTGAGAATTTCCCCTATGTGAACTTAGAGGTGGTGCCGCCTCTCATGGGAGTTGGAGTTTCTCCCCAGAAAGTTCATAAAATGGATGAGCACATGGCCATATGAGTGCTAAGCGAGAAAAGGGAGAAAAGGAATGGTCTAGTGGAGGCGTGTGTGGTGTTACCAGTTTTATCATTAAGGAGTACTTGGTTCAATCTTTAAGACACAAATGACTTTGATAAGGCTTTGTAATACATTCACTAAGATAAAGTTCAAGTCGAAAGATACTTTATTTTATGCACCAAAACTGTTAAGCTAAGAAGAGAGGATAGTATTTAACCAAGTGGGGGATTGTTGAGATTGGTTAAATATAATGGTTAAGATGTTTATACGTTGAGGTACAAAACACTTAACTGAAAATATGAGATTGTGTAGAAGGCATCTAAAAGTGACTTTTATGGGTCTAAAATGATACGATGAGTTATCCAAACATTCCCAAAAGGTTTGGTAGCATTTTGAGCAATTTTAGGACCATTGGAGGGGTCCAAAATCAGAAAGGGTGGCAATGCATCACCTCTTAAGTGGTGTAGCATTGCCAAAATGCGAAGGGCTTCAAAAGCGCTAGCAAGCGATGCATCTCTTGCTTGTAGGCGACGTGTCGCCTACAAGCGATACATCGACTGGGCGGTCTTTAAGGGTCGTACAGTTTACGTAAAATGCTCCAAATAATGTGTTTTTAATGCTCTAATCATATTGGTTAGATTAATGATGATACCTACACTATATGTATGGGTTATTAGAGTTGAAAAGTCTTGATCACACTTTCCAAATATCTCTCTCTAACTTCATTCTCTCTCAAGCATTCTAAGACCAAAGTTTTCTCCAAGAAACTCATCAAGCTTTGCTTGACTTGCATGAGTTTTAAGGCTTGTTCAATCCCAAATCTCATTCTGCTTAGTTGAAGCTTCAAGAAATTGGGAAGGCTTGGAATAGAGAGTTTGGACAATAATATTATTATTGTGTATACGCCTTAGAAGTTCCCCAAGTTTGAAGATTCAAGTTGCTCAATACAAAGGTAGTATCTCTCTAACCCTGATTTTGTATTTTGTAATTCTATTATGTTTTTTCATTGTTAGCATTGATGATTAAATGTATCTAATTTCATATTATCGTCATTTAATCATTTAGTTCTTTATATGCAAGATTAACATTCATATCATGAACATGTTTATTTGATTATCAAGAATTGAATTCATACTTTGAATTTGAATCTTGGTCAACATCTAGTGTTTGGAATATTGCATTATTATAATTATTCATTTTTGATTCACAAAGAGTAAAGTCATATATTCCCAACAAACAGTCCTGCCAAACGGCCCAACCGAGCTAGATGCGTAAATAGGCATTTAACTCGCAGTTCTTTTCGGGCAAGTAGGGACTGCACCCTCCAAACTAACTTGCCATCATGGCCTTCATTCCATATGCTTTGCCGATCAGCCCCACGCTCAATGTGATGGTCGTCCGACCCCACGTTCAACACATTAGCCGAATATCAGTTATATCATATAATCACTGATTGTTCAAGGCTAATAAGCATACCAAATTCAATATAAATAAGTGTCCATAGAGACACATCGAGGACCCCTTGCCCGATTCCCTTTTTAACCACCCTTAGAGCTAGTTAGGCATACCTCGCGCTTTATATTTCAAGCAGGCATGGGGCCGTACAAGTGTATATCACAATTCTGGGTTGGCCTAGCCACATCGGCCTGCATTCAGCACGCTGTTGTTGCCCTCGAATTATAAGCGAAGTCTTTCAATCAGATATGACATATAACAACATTGGCCTGCATTCAGCACGCTATTGTCACCCTCGTCTTATAAGTCAAGCTTTTTAGTCAGGTATATCAGATGAATAGTCATCATTTAACACAGGTATGCACAGCGCAATCAACATGTTTAATGAAATACTCTAAGCATGAATATAGTCAGGTTTGATAATTGGGGGTCAAGCCCTAACCACATTCTAGGTGTAGTTTTCTTACCTCAGGTCCTGAGTGAATAGCGTATGACGACCCCGAGTACGATCCTTTCCTCCCGAGCCTAACGGTTCACCCTAGTCACAACCATAACAAAGTATAATTATCAAGAAACCAACTAATAAAGGCTTCTAGACCGAGTCCTAGCCTTTGGGACCCTGAATTCTACGAAACCGGGTAGTAGAACCATTCCTGAGCCCTTAGGTTTGAGTTCCCATAGCCCAAAAACCTAATTTCTAATTTTCCCCAATTAGAGCCACAACGCCCCCCACAAAGGGTTGCGATGCTTGACAAGTCAGAGAGCTATGAGCCAAAAATCACTGGACATGTACCGCGGCACAACCCGCCTAACGCCAAGGCAGTTCAAGGCACACCCCTGCCTCTCTGAGTTCATGAGGGTCGCGATTCCCTAAGAATAGGGCCGCAACGTGACCTTGTGAACCTAGATTACTTGCGATTTTCAGAAATTGCAATTCTTCCAAATCTATCCCAAACTCAATTTTTACCCCATTTCAACCACCAAAATCACACCAGCAATACAGAAACATAATAACCTCAACCCAAACCTCTAAAACACACACAAACACCAAAATTCAACAAAAGTTAAAGAGCACCGAACCAGAAATATTTAAAGACTTTAAGGTTGGAATTTACCTTTGAAAACATGATTCCCTACTGGTTTTCCCCAAGCTTGACAGCCTCTAGACACCTATAGCAAGCTCCAATCCCCACCAAGCTTGCTTCCAAACTTAAGGTTCAAGAATTATCTTCCAAAGCCAAGAAAGTTCCAACATAAGGGAGAGGGAGAGAGAGAGAGAGAGAGAGAGAGAGAGAGAGAGAGAGAGAGAGTGTGTGACAGTTAGAATCCCATGATCCACAGGGGGAAAGATCGGGTAAAGGCTATGCAGTCCCACATCGCCTGGGGAAGGTCAAGGGTGATGATTATAAGATTGTGTAGGTATGGGACTACACAGTTGAAGAAGGCTTAAATAGATTGATGGGTACTACCAATGCCAACAAGACGCATCTTCTTTTCGATAGCCCATCACTTGAGAACTCCAAAGTTAAGCGTGCTTGACTTGGAGTAGTCTCATTATTGGTGATCACTTGGGAAGTTTTCCCAGGAAGCGTGCGAGTGAGGAAAAATCACGCTAGAAAGACTCGTGTTGGTTTGTAGGGCCACTCGTCATTCCAAGAAGCAGCTATGGTGACGTGGGGTGTTACAAATGATATCAAAGCCTTGACCCAGCCGGAAGTGTGGCTGACGGGGACGTCGGACCCCTAAGGCACCGAGGGGTGGGGGGGGGGGGGGTTATTGTGACAGTCAGAATCCCGTGATCTGTAGGGAGAAAGACTGGGTAAATGTTGTGCAATCCTACATCGCTTGGGGAAGGTCAAGTGTGATGATTCTAAGACTGTGTAGGTATGGGAGTACACATTTGAAGAAGGCTTAAATGGATTGATGGGTAGTACCTATGTCAACAACATGCATCTTCTTTTCGGTAGCCCATCACTTGAGAACTCCAAAGTTAAGCGTGCTTGACTTGGAGTAGTCTCATGATGGGTGACCTCCTGGGAAGTTTTCCCAGGAAGCGTGCGAGCGAGGATGAGGCACGCTGGAAAAACTCTTGTTGGTTTGCAGGGCTAGTCATCATTCTAGGAAGCAGTCATAGTGACGTAGAGCGTTACAGATAAGATAGAGAGAGAGAGGGGGGTGTGTATGTATTCTTTTTTCTGAAGTTTATCAACCCAAACTTTGACTAAGTACACATGGTCTCAAAAAGACCAAAATGCCCCGTCCTCATTTAACAGAAACAGGCCTATAAGCACATTTAATACACTTAAACATGCACAATCAGTCATATTATAATATAACCCATATAATTCACATAATCACATAATATTCAATAATGTCACATATAATTCGACTTTATATCAATGGACTACATAGAAAACTTTGTAAATATAATTCTGTAAATACTTGAAGTACAATTCCATATATATAGTAGAGTAATCATGGAATTAATAAAAAAGATTATAAGATTAAAGAGTTTAATTAATAATCTGGTTTATTGGAGCTTTGTATTATAGGTCCATGGTCCACAAGTCACCTCTGTCCTACACTCAAGGGTAAGGAGGTCATAAGGAAGATTTGTACAGAGACGGACTAAATTGTAAAGGAATTAATTTTCTAGAGCAAGGAAATAATTATGTGATAATTATGGGCAATTGATTAATTATAAATGAATTAATTATTTAATTGTATAGTTTTTATTTTAAAAAACTATATGTTAAAATAAACATTTATCATGTTTGGATTAATATACAGAGAGTGATTAATAATTATCTTATTATAAGATATTTATTTATTTATTTATTTAAAATTGATATTTTAAGATAAAGTAAATTTTGAATTGAGTGGTACTTATTTTGTGATAAATATATTATCTTGAATATTAATTAAACAAACAAATGAGAAAAATTGGGAAATCCCTATATGTGGCTCACACAATGAGTGTGTGTGTGTGGTACCACCCAGGGATGGAAAATATCCCTGGGATTTGAATTTTGAATTTCAAATTAATTTGTTTATTTAATTAAATATAATTATTCTTTTTTAAATATGATTTAAATTAAATAATTAAATAAGTTGTAATTGATCAGTTTTGTTTTGAATATAATAAAGATTAATTAAATTAGTTAATTAACTTTATAAACTTGGAAGAAGCAATACTTTCAGAAGAAGTTTCCTAAACTGGAAATTCTAGAAATTTCTATTGCCTCGCTCTTCTCTATCCTCTCTAGATCTCATGTGTTGAGTACATCTAGAGAGTCTAAATCAACATTTGAATCCTACGTGCCCACATACGTCCTTGTGTGTTTGAGGATTGGCTTGGAAGGCTAAGGTGTGAGCTTTCCAAAAGGATAGGAAGATCATTGATTTATACAAAAAGATTCAAGGATACTTGATAGGCTATTAGAGGTGTCTCTATTTCTTTTATGTGTTATTTAATATATCTATATACGTATGTGTTGACTATGATTTTAGCCAACGACGTAAGAACGTCAAATACGACAAGCCTTCAAGAGAATTATAAACGACAACAGACAGTTTTTATCAATGAAAGTGAATAACACGAGATTTTATAGTGGTTCAGCCCCGATAATCGGTAATAGCCTAATCCACTTAGAGATTTTATTACTGTATTCACACTCAAGATCAGATGAACCAGTGTCAACTGAGTTTCTTCAGTGCAAATATTCCAGAATACAAAAAACGGGTTCTCTCAGGGAAGAACACTTTCTCTCTCTAGAACACAGGTTTAACTCTCAATTTTGCCAAAAAGTCCTTTTACGATCCTCCCAACCCTCTATTTATAGACCTGGGATTCTCAACTGATATTCCCTTTAGATAGGGATATTTTATTATTCACCTTATATTTATATTACAATAAATGTTTAAAATACAACTGATCCTAAATTCGAGTGAGGAGTGAGAGATTCCCGGATGCTTAGACCAATTCTCACTGAAGTCGTTTCGGGAAGTTTGACGTAGTCTCACATGCATGTTGATTACTCCTTCAAGCTTTCCGTGGGTCGAAGGTGGTATACGCATGGCTCTCCTTGGACCAAAGGTCATGTAAGTCTGGCTCTCCTCGGACCAAGGTGGTCCGAGCCCACCTCCTTTGCTCCTTACCTCGGGCAAGTCCGAGGTAAGCTCCTCCATGACTTGTCTGATCGGACACAATGGTCTTCTCCTTGGCTTAAGGTGGTCCGAACCACCCTCTTTGGCATCTCACCTCGGTCAAGCCCGAGCCCATTTCCTTCAATCAAGGTCTGATCGGACCTTGTAGCTTTCTCCTCGGACCAAGGTGGTCCGAGCCATCTTTTTCATACCATCTCCCTGGACCAAAAATGGTCCAAGGCACCTCTCCCATGGGCATGTCCGATCGGACATGATGCCCTTCTCCTCGGACCAAAGTGGTCCGAGCCTATCTCTTTCAACCAAGGTCCGATCGGACCTAGTAATCTTCTCCTCGGACCAAGGTTGTCTGAGCCAACCTTCCTCCTTCTTCTCACCTCAGACAAGCCCAAGCATACCTCTTCCATGGCATATCCGATCGGCCATTATGTGACCTTCCCCTTGACCGAAACTTAAGTCCCAAACTTTGACCTGCATGGGACCTCTTTCCCTTAGTCATTCTCTTTGGACACGTTCGAGCCAATATATCAAGAGGCTCCCCAAGCCTAGGTCCGATCGGACCTGTTGCTTTTATCCCTTGAACCAAAATCCAAATCCCTCCTTCAATCTTCTTGGACTTGGCTTCAAATCAATTACTAGGGTCTTCAGACTGGGGTCTGAGCCAAGCAACCCTTAGACCAAATATTCTCTTCGGTCGGGTGTATTTGACTTGACTATCTGTCCAATTTCTTAACTGGTGCATTGGGCCACTGCTAAGCCAGATCACCCCACTAACTCATGCCATGTGCTAATTTTATTGCCACATCATTCTTTTCAAATTTTTGGGATAACATTTTCCCCCCAAGTTTATTATTTGATTCATTCACATAATAAACTTTTTCTCCAACTGACGTCATTATAAAAAAATAATAATAACTGTTCATCTCCATGCAGCAGACCCACGATCACTGCAAAAATCCACCCATGATCGTGGAGAGAAAAATAGTCCCAGAATGCCAAAGGTCCAAAAGTAAATAAAAACCCACTTTTTTCCCTTTACATAACCCCACTCTACACACTTTTCCTCACACATACAAAAATCACTCTCAAAAACCTCTCATCTTCTTCTTCTCTTTTGGCCGAAATCCCCAAGGATTTCCTTCTCCTTGCCGATTCCACAAGCTTCAAGGGGAGCTCTTCATCTTCAAGCAATCTTCAAGCAAACCAAAAGTCCTCCACCCTTGAGTAAGTCTTCTTCTCCATGCCTTTTATATTGTTATATTTTTTTTTTCAGAAATTTTCTAAGCTATGGCCGAAACCCCCATAGCCTTGCTTGTTCTTGAAATTCTTGTGAATGTTTTGTACAATGTGTTAGCTTGTTGTCTTGATGATGTTTGTGGCATGGGCAACCCGAAATTACCCCTAATTTCATAGGAATTTCAAGACAAATAAGCTATTTTTACATGAATATGAATATGGGTCTTAGGGGTTTTGATAGTATAATGGGTTTCCAAGAACATGAAGAAAAACCTTTCATTTATATGCTTTGATCATGTTTTTGTATGTGTGAATGAAGGAATGTGTTTAAAATAGGGATTTTAGGGCTTTGCCCATTTGATTTGGATTTGGGGTAGGCAAAGTGTACAATTAGGGGCTTTGTCTACATGGTTTTGCCAAAAATTGTGGGTATACGTGTGGTCCGATCGGACCACACTTTGTCCTCCTCGGGAGCTCACGTCTGATCAGAGATGGTGAGCTGTGGCTAAGGCTTGAGGCGTGCATTTATTTTGAACGAGGCGAGTGATCACTTCCGATCGGGCATTGAAAACCTTAGGCAAGTGTGTGGTCCCATCGGACCACACTTACCTTTCATTGCATTGAAGTGCCCAACTCACTTGACAGCAAATTTTGAACCCCCCAAGATGCCCGTGCTCGATCGGTCATAACGTGTTGCTGCTGGCTAGGAGCTTTGGAAGCATAAGGCACACCAGGCGCCTGGACATTCGGACGCATCCTCTCGTTCACGCCACGTCCGATTGGGCGTACCACGGGCGATTTGGTGTTGGGCTCGCGCGGAGGCAGGGCTGGACGTCTCCTTGGTCAGGCTGTGTCCGATCGGAACTCTTGTGAATTGTTTGGTGCTGGGCTCGCATGGATGCACGGCTCCTTGACTCCCTTGGCTCTGAACGCCCCTTTGGTCACGCGCATTTGGTGGGTCTAGGCATCCGATCGGATGCACTAGGTAAGACCACCTCCTTGAGCCCAAAACGTGGTCTGATCGGACCACACCTAATCTCTTAGGCCTTGGCCTCCTTTCCTTTCAAATGCATACCCAACTCCTTAGCATGTTATCTTACACGCATAAGGAATTTAGCCTCATAGGAAAACCTCAAAAGTGCCCATTTCTATAAACTTTAATAAGTTCAACACCCCAAGTACTTTTTAGGCATTCTTGAGCATTAAAATTATTTTTTCCATATGTGTCATATTTTTATAACTTAGACAAAATTTTCTAAGTATAAAAACAACTTTTATTTTCGATGAATTTTTCCTGTATGGTTACTCACCTCCCCATGTTTTATTCATTTTTGTAGATGAATCGCTCTGACTATAGGGGAGGTGACAATCATACGGACTCCGACACATCCGTCCCACAAACAATCGAGACTCCCTTAAATAGAGATTCCTCACCAGACTCGTCTACTGGTTGCACTCCAGAGGACCGTCTTCGTCGCTTCAAGTAGATCCTCCCTCGCTCAGCCTTGTATCTTCTCCACGAGGAACAGTTCCTTCGACAAGTTTCTCAGTCGACGATGAGGGTGAAGCAATCCAACAGACTTCCTCATGAACATGATCCACAGGTTGCCCGCAGAGCGGTGCAGAAGGTGGTAAAGTGCAATCATACTCGCACTACCACAGCTTCAAGAAAACCTTCTCAGGAATTTGCTACGGCGATCCAGGATTTGGCTGTCCAGAAGCCACGTAATGAGGCAGAAGAAGAACCCTCCTGGTTCATTGCTGATGCTTCAAAACTTAATCCCGCGCTGTTTCAAAAACACATTGAAGCTTTAGGCTTGAGCGGGGCAAACGTGATATGTCCGAGCTCGCATCAAAGAGCCAATAGGCCTGGTGGAAGATACTGCGCCTGGTCCAGGCATCATGTGCACGCTGGAGCAACACTCCCGCTACACATCTATTTCCGGTCTATAGCAAATTACTTCAACGTCTCCCCATTCCAGATCGCACCGAATGGGATCCAGGCACTCTCTGCGTTGTACATCCTTTACTTCCTGCATGGTTGGGATGAGCCCACCCCTCATGAGGTGCACTACCTGTTTGATCTCAGGACCAATCCTTCCCACAACAACACGAGCTTCTTCCACTTCTACCATAGGCATAGGGGGATTACATATCTCAACGGTATTTCTCACAAATTGAAACCCGGGAAGTATCATAAAGAATACTTCCTTACATTGGACATTGAGGCCAACAATTTGGCCTTTACACGCTCGGGTCCATTCGAGCGACCATTGCCTACTAAAGGGATGTTTAAGCGGGCCCAGAAGTTGGCTAACATGAGTCTTAAAGAGAAGGATGTGAAAAAATTGGTCACCTTGGACCTCCTTCAGATGGTGGGCCTGGTGCCGTGTGACCAAGATTTGGCGGTGGAAAGTACCACCGGGGAGAACGACACTACCGATCAGTCCAACGCGGGAACGGAGCTAGTGACTGATCAGCTTTCTCCTGGTCTTTCTCCGCTTTCTCGTAGACCTAGCGACTTAGTCATTAGAGAACCCGAACCTCAGCGCAGAACTTCTATTCCCGCTCAGCCTGGGAAAGGAAAGGCTATCCAAGTTGAGGGCGAACTTAGCTCATCCTCGGACGACGAGGATGAGTTCCTTGATCAGATCCTCAACGCAGGTAACACATGTCTAGTGAACATAGGAAATTTTTTTATAGCTTGGTGATTCGAGAGTAACAAAATTGTAGTATACACTTGTACACATTTCATTATGCTTATATCTCTAACAACCTTGTGTTTTCCTCCTTTGCAGATTCAGACATGTTCAGAGAGTGCATTGCTTCAAAGAGGAAAACTGGTGATGGAAGTGGCTCTATGCCCCCACAGAAGATTCAGAAGGTAGCACTGCCCAGTCAAGGGAGGCAAACTGAGGGACCGACTACACTTCCGCCATTGACTCCCTCTTCCCTTCCTCCTTCTGTGAGCCTAACTCCTACTCACCATGGTAGCTCAAGCGAGCTCTTTCGTGTTGTTAGTGACCTAGGCAAGGGACTTCTTGAGGAGATCGGCCACGATGCTTCAACGCTCCAAAGCTTAGAATCCTACCCTCGGCTTAGCGTTGAATTCGTCTTGAAGAGAGGGCTTGCCCAACTGATGAAGGTAAGTATTTTCTCTTAAGACAATTTATTATTAGTATTTTTGCTTGTAATAACCTTTTGTCTTCCATGCAGTCACTTGTCACCATTGGTCACGCTCAGCTCCGAGCCGTAGACTACAAGGAGTTGATCAAGGTGTTGAACGATCAACTGGTGGAGGCCAAATCCAAATTACTATGGATTTTGTAGGAGGTCTACCCAGGACGGTAGGGTTTCATGACTCAATATGGGTGATAGTGGATAGATATACCAAGTCAGCCCATTTCCTTCCAGTGAGGTCAACTTATACTGTGGATCAGTACGCTGAGTTGTACGTGAAAGAGATCGTACGTCTCCATGGGGTTCCTAAGTCGATTGTGTCAGACCGAGATCCTATTTTCACTTCCAAGTTTTGGGGAGGTCTGCAGGAAGCTTTGGGGACTCAGTTGAAGTTTAGTACAGCTTTTCATCCTCAGACTGATGGACAGTCTGAGAGGACGATTCAGGTATTGGAGGATATGCTCAGAGCCTGTGTGATTGATTTTGAGGGTTCATGGAGTAAGTACCTTCCGTTGATTGAGTTCTCATACAATAATAGTTATCAGTCAACAATTGGAGTGGCTCCCTACGAGATGTTATATGGAAGGAAATGTAGATCACCCATTCATTGGGATGAGATGGGTGAGAGGTGATACTTGGGGCCAGATATGGTTCAGAGGACAGGTGAGGCTATAGAGAAGATCCGGGCTAGGATGCTCGCATCTCAGAGTAGGCAGAAAAGCTACGCTGATCCTAAGCGTAGGGATGTGGAGTTTCAGGTTGGTGATCACGTCTTTCTTCGAGTTTCACCTCTGCGAGGGGTGAGGAGGTTTGGTAAGAAGGGCAAGCTAAGCCCTAGGTTCATTGGACCATTCGAGATCCTGGAAAGGATTGGTCAGGTGGCTTACAGATTAGCTTTGCCGCCATCATTGTCTGGAGTTCATGACGTGTTCCATGTCTCCATGCTTCAGAAGTATGTCTCAGATGTGACTCATGTGTTGGGGCATGAAGATTTGGAGTTACAGGCAGATTTGGCTTACGAAGAGCAACCGGTTCAGATCCTGGATCGGAAAGATAAAGTATTGCGGAATAAGACGATCCCTTTGGTTAAAATACTATGGAGGAATGCTAAGGTCGAGGAGGCGACCTGGGAGCTTGAGACAGCTATGCGGGATCAGTATCCGGAGTTGTTCAGGTAAATTTCGAGGACGAAATTCTCATTAGGAGGGGATAGTTGTAACGACCCAAATTCACTAATAAGGCTTAAGGGCCTTGATTAGTGTGCCAGGAGGGCATGATGGGAATTATGTGTGATTATTATGACTTAAGCATGTTATATGATTACTTGAGTACTTGAGATGCATGACTATGTGTGTTAGTGTGCATATAGGCCCAGATTAGGTTAGAAGGGCATAACTGCTTTGATATATGTGATAATTGTTGAGACCACATTATTATGTGGATATATCTGTAATCTGTGACTCGAGACGATCCTAGTGAGCAAAGTAGCGTAAAAGTCATAGCGGGGATTTATACCCGGCTCGGGGTGAGCTCAGGGGTGTAAATGGGAATTTAGTGGATAAGCTGGAGATTATTGTAACATTGAGGAAGGCTATTGGTGATTAGTAAGGTATTGGGAACTAAGCGGGAAATAATAGAGACATTTGAGGAAGTAGCGGAAATTAGGCAAAATGACTAAAATACCCTTAAGAGGACTAAAGGATTAAAGTTAGCTGTGAGGGCATAAAGGTCATTTGACTTTTAAGGAAGGGTATTACTGAGGTTTTAAGATAGTGGGATTTATAGAATATCAAAAGGGTCTGAAAAAGAAGGGAAAAGAAGGAGGGAAAAACAGAGAGAGTTTCTTGAGTCGGTTTACACTTTCCTTCACCTATTTCTGGACAATTTCTGGAGTAAAGCTTAGAGGAGAGCTGGGATAACTAAACCTCAAGGACTTTGATCTAAGGCTAAGGAATTGACAGAGGTTTAACAGGGTTTCACCAATACTTGAGGTAAGATTCTAGAGTTCATCCATTTCTGTTTCTAGTTTTTAAGTTGTGGTACTTGTGTTGAATTGAATGGAACTTGAGGGAATTCAGGCTTAGGACTGAGGAGTAGCAAGCCAAGGGAGCCTAGGGTTAGCTTGTGGGCGAAATTCTATCAAAGGTATGAATTCTAAGCTTTAGTTTTGATGTTCAGCTGGTTTATGTTGGGTTCTGAAGTTTGGAGGTGGCTATGGTGAATTTTGAGTTTGTGATTGCATGTGCTTGGAGTTTAGATGTTTAGGGTGCTTGGGATGAGTGGAGTGTGGTCATGAGGTTGTTTTTAAGTTTGGGTAAGAGTTGGAAGAGGTTTGGTTGAGGTTGGCTCGAGAGAAATCGCACAAAGGAAATTTTGGTGTTGGGCTGCCTGTGACTAGCGCTACAGCGCTAGCCTTTGGGCGCTGTAGCGCTAGGCCCATATGCTGGAAGGGTTTTGGTTCTGTCTGTAGCACTATAGCGCCCTCCCAAGAGCGCTGTAGCGCTACCCTGCCTTCTGAAGGGGATTTTGGGGTATTTTGCAAGGGTTTTTGACCTAAGGTTTGGGGTTTGGTTCCACCACCTTGTTTGGTGGAACTAGGACATCCCGGGGGCTCGGGATTAGCCCCGGGGCTAGGTTTTGAACTTGAGGATTGATGTTGACTTTGACCATGATTGTGTTTAGGTGAGCGCTAGGGCTCGAGTGGGATCGTGCTCAAGGTGTCGTGACATCGAAAACTAGTGAATTGAAAGGTAAGAACACTGCACCCGAATGTATGATTGTGATGGGACTAAGTGCTCCCGAGAATTGTTTTGTGTCATCGTTGGTATTATGCCAAGGGACACGTATAAGCGGTCTAAGGGTACCGTTCATGAATTTAGCGCATGGGACGCGAATTGGCCACTGGGAGCCAGAAATGAAAGGATAACAGAGGGAGCAGCTTGTGAGCGCTAGCTCTGGTTATCATCTGTGCATTGTGTTATATGAGCTGATATGCGTTGTAAATGAAATACTTGATTACTGATATGCTTTGTATATGAAATACTTGATTGTTGCTATGCTTGAAGTTTATGAGATGTCATATGTGAGATTGACCTGACAGCTAAATGTGCATGCTCTATTATTGATGTATGTTCTTGCTGGGCCTTGGCTCACGGGTGCTACGTGGTGCAGGTAAAGGCAAGGGCAAGTTGGACCAGGCCTGAGGTGGAGAGCTCCGAGGTGAAATGTACATAGCCAGCCGTTCGATCACCATGATCGAGGAGTGTGTCAGGACAGAGATCACCTAACTGCTCATTTTGCCTTAGTATGGCTGTTAATGTATTTAGACTTTGTAACTTTTGTAAATGGCTTTTAAACTGTCATTTTTGGGATCCCATGTACATAAACAATGTTTAGTAATGAAAATGTATCTTTTGAGACCAAAACGTTTTTAACCCTAGTTCCTCTACTATTTCAATAACACGTTTTTACTTTAATGACTTGATTAGCGAGTCTGGCACTTTATAAACACGCAGAGTAGCGGTCCTGGCTATCCAGGGCGTTACATCCTATATGACCAAAGGACCTCTGGTAACTCTTCTGCCCAAGCACCCTTAGCTTGCTCCAGGTGTTTCTTTAGAGTGTCCTTCAATGTTTTGTTCACCACTTCAACCTGCCCATTGGCTTGAGGATGGGCTACCGAGGAGAAACTTTTGGTGATGCCATGCCGAGTGCAAAAATCGGTAAATATGTTGCTGTCAAACTGGGTGCCATTGTCAGACACTATCTTCTTAGGTAGACCATAGCGACATATTATGTTTTTAACCACAAAATCTAATACTTTCTTCGATGTGATCGTGGCTAATGGCTCGGCCTCAGTCCACTTAGTAAAATTATCTACCGCGGCCACCGCAAACTGCACTCCTCCTTTTCCCTTGGGCAACTTCCCAATCAGATCAATGCCCCACACTGCAAAAGCCCATGGACTTTGCATTTGCTTCAAAACATTTGGGGGCGCTCTGGGCACTTTAGAAAATCTTTGGCATTTGTCACACTTTTTCACATATTCCATAGAGTCCTCGTTCATAGTAGGCCAAAAAAATCCTTGCCTCAAGATCTTTTTAGATAGACTCTGCCCCCCGGCATGATCTCCACAAAACCCCTCATGCACCTCAGCTAATAAGTTCTTTGACTGGTCGGGCGTTATGCACCTGAGTAGAGGTAAGGAGTATCCTCTCCTATACAACACTCCATCCACCATGGTGTATCTAGCAGCTTGCCTCATAACCTTCCTTGCTTCATTACGACCATCTGGGAGGGTCCCTTGCTCAAGGTAAGCAATGATGGGAGTCATCCAGGTGTCGGCTATCGTAATTGGCATGGCCTCTTGTCTATCAATGCTCGGCTCCGCCAAGTATTCCACTGGTACTATATTTAGAGTTTCGGCATCCTTTGCACTAGCAAGCTTTGCTAGAGCATCGGCATTGGAATTCTGCTCCCTTGGTACTAACTTGATGGTATACTCCTCGAACTGGGCTAGCAAATCCTTGGTTTTGTTTAAGTATGCCACCATGCATAGGCCCCTTGCCTGGTACTCCCCCAATACTTGATAAACCATCAATTGGGAATCACTATTTATCTCCACTGACCGGGCACGTACATCTCTAGCCAGTCGCAAACCTGCTATGAGGGCCTCGTACTCCGCTTCATTGTTAGAAGCATTAAATCCGAATCTTAGTGCACAATGAATTCGGTGCTTCTCTGGTGTGACTAGTATAATCCCAGCTCCTGAATGGTGCTCATTCGATGATCCATCAACAAAAAGTTGCAAAGTAGGAATTTCTTCTTTTAGCCCAGTAACACTCTCCTGCTGGTCGGGGACCTCAACGATTCCGGTACATTCAGCGATGAAATTAGCCAAAGCTTGACCTTTAATAGCAGTCCTCGGTTGGTACTTGATTTCAAATTGGCCTAGCTCAACCGCCCATTTAAGTAGCCGACCAGACGACTCCGCTTCTGTAAAACTTGGCGAAGAGGCTGGTCAGTAAGGACCTTGATGGGGTGTGCCTGAAAGTACGGCCGCAATTTTCATGATGCAAGTACCAAGCAGTAGGCCAACTTCTCGATCATGGGGTATCGGGACTCCACTCCTATCAAACGCTTGCTAACGTAATATACCGGGTGCTGCACCTTATCTTCCTCATGTACTAAGGCAGCACTAACAGCGTGTTCCGTGACTGCTCGATACATGAATAGGTCTTCTCCATCAACTGGCTTAGAAAGAACAGGAGGTTGGGCCAAATGCTCCTTTACCGCCCGGAAAGCTTGTTCACACTCTGCGGTCCACTCGAACTTCTTGCCTACTTTAAGCAGGTTAAAAAATGGGACGCACTTGTCCGTTGATTTCGAAACGAACCTGCTTAGAGCCGCAATCCGCCCAGTCAAGCTTTGCACATCCTTTATTCTTGTCGGAGACTTCATCTCTATGAGAGCTTTGATCTTCTCTGGGTTTGCCTCTATTCCTCGGGAGTTAACAATAAACCCAAGGAATTTTCCAGATGCCACTCCAAATGAACACTTGAGGGGGTTTAACTTCATGTTATACCTTCTTAATATTGCAAAGCACTCCTCTAAGTCTCCCACATGCCCCTCAGCTTCCTTTGACTTCACCAGCATATCGTCTACGTATACCTCCATGCTCTTGCCGATTAAGTCACGAAACATACCATTCACCAAGCGCTGGTAGGTAGCTCCTGCATTCTTCAATCCGAAGGGCATCACTTTATAGCAATACAACCCTGTATCCATTCGGAAGCTGGTATGCTCTTCATTAGGAGGATGCATGCTGATCTGATTGTACCCCGAATACGCGTCCATGAAGGACAAAGTCTCGTGACCAGAGGTTGCATCTACCAACTGGTCTATTGTTGGTAAAGGAAAGCAATCCTTCGGGCACGCTTTGTTTAGATCAGTAAAATCTACACACGTCCTCCATTTTCCATTGGGTTTGGGCACCAAGACTGGGTTTGAAACCCAAGCTGGGTAGTATGCTTCTCTAATAAACCCGTTCTCCTTCAATCGCTCTATCTCCTCCTTAAGAGCCTTTGTTCTATCCTTGTCAAGCAACCTCCTCTTCTGCTGTACCGCTGGATATCTTTCATCCACGTTGAGCACGTGGCTGATCACAGTTGGTGAGATACCCACCATATCCTTGTGAGACCAGGCGAAGACATCTCGATTTCTTCGCAAGAATTCTATCAGCTGTACTCTCACTTCAGCTTTCAACTTCTTCCCAATTTTGACCCCTCTTGTCGGGTCATTCTCATCTATAGGGACCTCCTCTAACTCCTCGGACGGTCCCACATCACTCTCATAATCCCCAAAGCGAGGATCAATATCTCTTCCCTCGCTTTGGGCAACGCCCTATTTGGTGACTTCATCACCTGATGGGGTCTTCTGCTCTTTTAAACTAGGAGTGCTCTCCTGGCCACACTCCTCCAACATCTCTTCATCGTTCACTACTACAAGACTCTGGTCTACATTCATCTCATCCACCTCCTCTCTTTCAACACACACAATCATGTTGTTCTCCTTGGCACCTTTTTCGCCTTAGCTATCGAGGCATTATAGCATTCTCTAGCTTCCCTTTGGTCTCCTTGGACGCAGCCTATGCCAGAGCTGGTCGGGAACTTCATAGATAGGTGCCAAATTGAAACTACTGCATGTAAATTGGTGAGTAGTGGTCGACCAATAACCACATTGTAGGCGGACAAGAAGTCGACAATCAAAAACTCAGTCATCACGGTTTCATGCTTGGGGGCTTCCCCCGTGGTGACTGGTAACTTGATTGTCCCAGCTGGTGACAGCCCCTCTCCAGTAAACCCATAAATGACGTGAGAGCATGGCTTCAAGTCATTGATGGATAGCTTCATCTTTTCAAAAGATGACTTATAAATAATGTTTACGGAGCTTCCCGTATCAACTAGACATCTTTTTACCTTCATATTAGCTATTTGGACTGTCACAACAAGAGGGTCATTGTGAGGATACCTCGCGTGTTTAGCATCTTCTTCAGTGAAAGTGAGGGACTCACTTTCATACCTTGGGTTCTTGGATGGTCGCTCCTCCACTGTCATAACCTCGGAGGTGGATGCCGCACCCAACTCATGACGAAGGGTGCGAGCATACCTCTCTCTCGCCTTGTTGCTATCCCCAGCAAGATGTGGTCCTCCACATATTGTATCTAGTGTAAAGTCCACAGGTTCAGGTTGCAAAGGTGGGGACCGTTGCCGCTTGAACCCAGGATTATTGCTGCTCCCCTCTCCCTGGGTCTTCTCTGCCTTATACTTTTTTAGTTTCCCCGACCGGAGGAGAAACTCTGTCTCAACCTTAAGGTGATTACACTCATTCGTGTCGTGACCATAGTCTCCATGGAAACGACAGAACTTGTTCTTATCCCTCTTACTCATTTCCTTCTTGATTGGTGGGGGTCTCCGGTAAGGGGCCTCCTGGTGGCTGGCTAGATAGATCTCCGCTCGGGTCGCCGAAAGAGTGGTATAGTTGGTGAATCGAGGTTCATATTTCGTTGGCTTGTCATTCGATCCCGACTTAGCTTTTTTCTCATTGCGGCGGTCAGACCCGTTATTCCCACGTTTCTTACTACCGCCTTGATCATTTCCGCTATCCTTCGGAGTTTCATATGATCCACTTGGGTTGTTCAACCCGTTCTCTCCTTTCTCAATGGCATCATCCAACTTCATGTACTTATCTGCCCGGTCTAAAAACTGTTGTAAAGTTGAAATTGGATGGCGGTGGATGCTGTCCCACAAAGGACTTCGATAAATAATACCGGAGGAGATTGCAACTATTTTCCCTTCATCTCCAACCGCGGTAGCCCGATTGGCTTCTCTCATAAACCTTTGAATGTAGTTCTTGAGAGACTCATCTTTACCCTGCCTAATGTCCACCAAATGGTTGGCATAAACAGGAGGGGTTCGGGCAGTACTAAACTGCCTGCAGAACTCCTTCCTAAAGCTCTCCCAAGAGGTGATGGAGTCGGGTTTGAACTTCCAGTACCACTCCTGGGCAGTGTCTGACCAGGTGGTGGGGAAGACTCTGCAGCGGTAGTCATCACTCACCCCAAGCAGCTCCATCTGGTCTTCGAACTTCCCAACGTGTCTCACCGGGTCTGCCTTTTCTGTATAAACTGGCAATACCGGCGCTTTGTATTTCCTGGGTGGTTGGGCTGCTCTTATTCTAGCACAAAAAGGGCTACCACTTCTGTGGTCTACCGGATCAATAACTGGTTGTTTTGACAAACTTTGGATTGCCGCCGTTAAAGCATCAAGCTGGGCTTGGATGCCCGGGGCCACTGCTGGGGACGCACTCTCGGGACCGTTTGGTCGGGCACTCCTATCTGGCGTATCAACATCGAGTATTTCTACTCGACTGGTAGGACGGATTGGCTCCTGCCCTTCGACCGAAATGGTCCTCCTTCTGTCATCAATGACGTCCCTTAGGTCCTTCTGAGCAGTGTTTTTATCCAACCGGTTGAACACCGTACTCCGAGTCTTCTCGGAAGGTCTACTAGGTGGAGCGTGCTCTTTGCCATTACACTGGTTGGGATGCCGTGGTGGCTTCCCCATTTGAGTCGGTTGATCCTCTCCTCCTCATCGGTTATTATTCTTCTCCTTCGACTGGTTGGTGTGGTGACTGTCAGCTTCACCACGCCCATGTCCATCTTTGAAGTGGGAAGTCTCCTTGCCACGAGGAGCTTTGTTGTGCCCCTGCTCAGAAGGTGCTTTCTTGCTGCCTGACTTATGACTCCCTGACCTGGAAGTCTCTAATCTGGGGCTCCTTGAGGGGGTCTTGAAGTTCCCCCTCTGGGTTGAGGCAGTGCGCGATCGGACTCCCTCTTCCTCATGACCAGGTGGGTTACCACCATTCCTGCCTGGCCTATCAGTTTTCTTATGACCAGCCTCTGTGGTCCTTGCCTCTGGGGTGGGTGTCACCCCAGGCGCAGCTTGAGCATTGGCTCGGGTCAATTGCGTAGCTGCCTCCAGAGCAAGTGCAGCTTCACGATGTCGCCTGTCGGCCTCCTCTTTGTAACGCCCTACTACCTTAGAGCCGTTACCAAGTGAGTTTTAAGACAAAACTGTGTGCAAAGACTCGCTACCCGAGGTTTTTAAAACGAAAGTGTGACTAATTAAAGGATAAGGCTGTAATCCTTGAAAATGCGTTGTTTCGTTAAAAACTTCTAGCATTAAACATTTGGGATCCCAAAATAAGGTTTGAAAACTATTTACATCTTGAAATAAGTTTACAGTTGATCAGTTATAAAAATCATAGATTATTACAGCCATTCTCGAATAAACCCCCAACCAAAGCAGTCGGGCAGGCAAACATGTACGCGTCGCTTCACGCTCTCCGTACTCATGGCTGGTTGACTCAAACTATGCCCTTACCTGCAACACAGAGCACCCGTGAGCCGAAGCCCAGCAAGAAAACTCATGCAGCACATAACATATGCAAATTATACAGTTAATCATACCAGATAGTCCACAGATAAACAGGTCAACCATTAGACTAAGCAAACACGACCGTGCCGCCCCCGAAACCTTACCAAAGCCTGGGCTCTCAGTCCTCACCGTAAGGATATCACATTTATCCACTGGGTCCTACCCTGACTATAAGCATCCTAGGTGCTAAGTGTTACTTCCGGCCCCACTACCGTTCTCGACCTTTCGCCGTTCTCGGCTCCATTGCCGTTCTCGGCCTTGCCGCTCTCGGCCTTAGCCGTTCATTGCACTATAATCATACATATAATACATTTCGAAATAATCATTCAACATATAATAATTCATTTAAGGTTATACATTAGCACACAATACAATCTAGGGCCATGCCTTGTAATAACACTATGGGCCCATGCCCTATTCTCGGGTGCTACAGTTTTCTTACCTGTATCCCGAGCTTCACAATGCACCAAAGTCACGAGCACGGTCCTCTAGCACGAGCCTCTCCAATAGCCTAGTCACAACACACATAAAACATCCTTTAATACTAATCAATTCAAAACCACTTCCCGGGACCAATCCCACACTCTTGGGACTCCCAAATTCCTAAAACAAATCATTGGAAACATCCCCCGAACCCCCGGAGCAAAATCTCAAAAATACAAAATTTCAAGTCCTGAAAATGGCCTAGCGCCGCGGCGCTACCCAAGAGGGACGCGGTGCCCTGCCCGATAGGGCCGCGACGCCCAGCAAGTCAGAAGCCTCCCTCTGCCCAGAAATAGCCTCGCGTCGCGGCGCCCAAGAACAGGGCCGCGACGCTCCTACGCGAAACCCAGATTTCTGGGTTTCTCCCTGCAGTTTCCCCGAGCTAACACCACTCCAAATCATCCCAAGTAGGTACCCAAAACCAAATCAAAACCCCACAAAGACCATCTAACAACTCAGAAACATCATCAAAGAAACCCAAACACACAATCAAATCCCCAAAAATCCACATCTTTGATTTCAACTTCAGAAAATAAAAACCCAAAACTCAAACTTAAACCATGCTTAAATTCCTCAAACCATAACAGAAACAAGCCTTAAATTACATATAACACTTACCTTGAATGAAGAATCCAACCCTAAGCTTCCTTCATCTCCTAAGTCTCCAATTTCAGCTCCTCCACTCATCTTCTTCTTCTTCTTGCCCTAGCTTTTCCTCTAGCTTTTCTTCTCTCTATTCTTTAACAAAACCAAAATATGACCAAGCCCCAAACCGTGTACCCCTTATTACCCAGCTGCAACATATCTAATTCCCAGCCAAATGACCATTTTACCCCTTCATCAAAACCCTTTGCTAACTAAACCTCAAGGGCACTCTAGTCCTTTCTCCTATATTGCAATTCTACCATTTCTTTCACCTAAACTTGTTACTCTCAGTAGTAACTAATGGTTACCCAGGTTACTAAATCACCAATAACCATTAACCGCTAATTCTCTACTTAACCACAAAATTCCCAAAGTACCCCTAGGCTCCTCCCGAGCCGGGTATAAAATCCCGTTGTGACTTTTAAGTTAACTTGCTCTCTAGGACCGTCTCGGCACGTGCATTACAATAAAAACGCCACACTCACGTGGTACAAATCACATATATGCCCTCAACGGGCTAAAACTACCAATTTACCCCTATCACACAAACGGGGTCCCCATGCATATTTATTTTACCTAAACATGCATACTAACCACATAGTCATGCATCTCAAATAATCAAATAGTCATATAACACGCTTTAAATCATAACCATGCATTTAACTCATAAAATCACACACAAATCCCAACATGCCCCCCCTGGCACACTAATCAAGGACCTTAAGCCTTAATATCGATTTTGGGTCGTTACACTCTTGCTGTCGACGGATCTCCTCGCTCCTAGCGTCCATATCCCATCTCTGCTTGGCCATCTCCTCAGCAAAGGCCTCCTGCCTAGCATTGAACTGGGTTAACTCCTCCTGGAACGCGCTCATGGTCTCCTGGAGCTCCTCAACTTCAGGAGCTACATCCTCGAGCACGACCCTAGGCTCATTCTCACGATCTTGAATGCTGGGACCCTCTGATCTTGCATGTTCTCTAGAGGTGCTTGCCCTCTTGGAGGTCGCAGTGGTGTTCTTAGGCGCCATATTGCTTCAGGGACTGTCTGTCTTCTCTTCAGGCTCTCAATGAAAGCACCAAAATGTTGACTATGATTTTAGCCAACGACGTAAGAACGTCAAATACGACAAGCCTTCAAGAGAATTATAAAAGACAACAGACAGTTTTTATCAATGAAAGTAAATAACACGAGATTTTATAGTGGTTCAACCCCGATAATCGGTAATAGCCTAATCCACTTAGAGATTTTATTACTGTATTCACACTCAAGATCAGATGAACCAGTGTCAACTGAGTTTCTTCAGTGCAAATATTCCAGAATACAAAAAAGGGATTCTCTCAGGGAAGAACACTTTCTCTCTCTAGAACACAGGTTTAACTCTCAATTTTGCCAAAAAGTCCTTTTACGATCCTCCCAACCCTCTATTTATAGACCTGGGATTCTCAACTGATATCCCTTTTAGATAGGGATATTTTATTATTCACCTTATATTTATATTACAATAAATGTTTAAAATACAACTGATCCTAAATTCGAGTGAGGAGTGAGAGATTCCCGGATGCTTAGACCGATTCTCACTGAAGTCGTTTCGGGAAGTTTGACGTAGTCTCACATGCATGTTGATTACTCCTTCAAGCTTTCCGTGGGTCACAATGGTCTTCTCCTTGGCTTAAGGTGGTCCGAACCACCCTCTTTGGCATCTCACCTCGGTCAAGCCCGAGCCCATTTCCTTCAATCAAGGTCCGATCGGACCTTGTAGTTTTCTCCTCGGACCAAGGTGGTCCGAGCCATCTTTTTCATACCATCTCCCCGGACCAAAAATGGTCCAAGGCACCTCTCCCATGGGCATGTCCGATCGGACATGATGCCCTTCTCCTCGGACCAAAGTGGTCCGAGCCTATCTCTTTCAACCAAGGTCCGATCGGACCTAGTAATCTTCTCCTCGGACCAAGGTTGTCTGAGCCAACCTTCCTCCTTCTTCTCACCTCGGACAAGCCCAAGCATACCTCTTCCATGGCATATCCGATCGGCCATTATGTGACCTTCCCCTTGACCGAAACTTAATTCCCAAACTTTGACCTGCATGGGACCTCTTTCCCTTAGTCATTCTCTTTGGACACGTTCGAGCCAATATATCAAGAGGCTCCCCAAGCCTAGGACCGATCGGACCTGTTGCTTTTATCCCTTGAACCAAAATCCAAATCCCTCCTTCAATCTTCTTGGACTTGGCTTCAAACCAATTACTAGGGTCTTCAGACTGGGGTCTGAGCCAAGCAACCCTTAGACCAAATATTCTCTTCGGTCGGGTGTATTTGACTTGACTATCTGTCCAATTTCTTAACTGGTGCATTGGGACACTGCTAAGCCAGATCACCCCACTAACTCATGCCATGTGCCAATTTTATTGCCACATCATTCTTTTCAAATTTTTGGGATAACAGTATGATCCTGGCTGATATTAATAAATTTAATAAAAGTTCTCATTTCGCTGCGTATTCTGATTTTCATATTTAATACCAACAAATATATCCACACAACAATGTGGTCTCAAGCACATAGCATGAAGAATTATAATTATACCCTCAACGAGTCAAACTTACAAAAATGCCTATTTTTCACAGAAGCAGGTCCTTAAACACATTTAATACACATAATCATGCATACTCAATCATATAAGCATATAAATCACATAATTCAATTAATTAGCACATAATCACCACACGTGTCCTCCCAGCACGCTAATCCATACGCATAATTCAATTACAGATTTCAGGACGTTACGATCGCATTCTGGTAATATCCAGAATACGCGTCCATGAAGAACATGAGCTCGTGGTCGGTTGTGGCGTCAACTAGCTGATCTATTCTTGGTAGGGTAAAACAATCTTTCAGATAGGCTTTGTTGAGGTCGGATAAGTCAATGCAGGTTCTCCTTTTTTTGTTTGGTTTTAGAACCAGAATGGGGTTGGCTATCCAGGTTGGATATTTTACCTTCCTAATGAATCCACATTTTAGTAGGTGAGCTATTTGTTCTTCTAGAGCTTATCCTCGCTCTTTTCCCAAAAGTCTCTATTTATGTTGCTTTGTATGAATATTTATATCCAAATTCAACGTGTGCATAATCACATTCAAACTGATTCCTACCATGTTTGTGTGTGACCAGGAAAAGACGTCGAGTTTTTTCTTGGGAACTCAACCACATCCTTTTTTCGCTCAACATTTAGATTCTTTCCAATATTTACAACTCCCAAAGGTGTTTCTGGATTGAGGATTACCTCTTCTAATGCATGGATCTCATAACAGTCTTCGCCTGTCCTTGGATCTATTTCCTCAGTTGGGTGACCTCACTTTCTGTTATCTGAGGTTCTTCCGCCTCTTCAACAACTACCATGGCTTGAGGCTCCTCATTTTCTTTGATTATCACCATGGCTTGCTGCCTGGGTTGTGATTTTCCCTTCATGGAAATGTTATAGCATTCCCTAGCAGAAAGTTGGTCCCCTCTTATAGTACATATCCCCAAGGACGAGGGGAACTTCATAGCGAGATGGCGAACAAAAGTTACAGCTTCAAATGTCATTAATTTTGGTCTTCCGAAGATTGAGTTATAGGCAGCTAGAAAATCAATCACTACGAACTCAAGAATTTTAGTAACAAAATGTGCTTCTTCTCCCAGAGTTACCACGAGCTCGATTGACTCGATGGTTGTCACTCTTTCTCCCAAAAAATTTGTAGAGAGTCATGGAGGTTGGTTTAGGATCGGCTATCGATAGCCCCATATTTTCTAGCGTGGACCTTTATAGCATGGTCACTTAGCTTCCATTATCAATCAAGATTATTCTCACCCGTTGATTCGCGAGATGAATTGTTATCACCAACGGATCATTATGCGAGAATTGGAGGGTCGTTTTGATAACCTTCCGTGAAAATAATTGGTTGCTTATCCAATCGTTGTTGTTTTGATAACCTTTGCTCTGGGGTGAATATAGCGCCCTCATGAGTCTTTAGCTCCTGAATATATCTCTTCTAAGCCCCATTGCTTGTGCCCGACAGATGAGGGCCGTTTGCAATGGTGGCTATATCTCTTCCTTCAACAAGAGGAGGGATAATCTGTTAGGAGTGTGCCTAAAAGCATGTAAAAGACATTTTCTTTTTCTGTAAATAAATAAATACAATGGTTTATTATTATTGTTATATTTAGATTGTTAAATTATTGTTTGAATAATTTTGTAAATATCAGAAAAATTCCATATTCATTATTGAGGATGTGATCTTGTATTATTACGAGAGAATTAAGATCACTTGAATGAATAAAAATAGTCAACAATAACAAATTAAAGTTATGGAATTCTTTGATTGGAGTTGTAAGTACGGTTAAATGAGTATCATAATGATACAAATAATCTAGATTCAGATTATTGATGTGGTAAGACATCTCGGTAAATGTTCTTTATATAATATGATTATATATGACATGGACCGATATGAATTAAAGTCTTTATCCAAAAACCATTTAATAATAAAGACTTGTAATTCATATCATAACTGATGATCATTTATAAATCAACCTAAATCCTGAGGGGGTGTTTGGTATGGGGTAAAGTAAAGGTGAGAATGGGAATCTAAACCTATTTGTATGTTTGGTTCAAATTTTAAGGGGGTAAAGTGATTAATTTGTGTAGGTCCCACATCTATTTTAAAGGTAAAGTGAAACCTTTTGTACACAAGAGTTTAATATTACCTCCATCCTAAACCCTTCTACACTTTCCAAGGCAACTCAACTACTCAAAATAAACACCCCTGAGTGTTCATGAACTCCTGTTCATGTTTATTAAATCTTTTGATTCATTCGTTAAGGTCTCTTCAAAGAATGAGGCTAATGACTTTTTTTTTGGAGATTTAATATCATGGATGGCTGGGAACATGTATAAACAATACAGAATCTAATCTTTCCTAACGGATCGTATATTAGTTCCCTTAAGGGTTAATTCTGGAACTGAATGATTTTGAGCTCAAATCTATAATTAGATTATAGATTAATTATTCACTAGTGAATTAATGGTACTTAAGGAATAAGAAGTAAATTAGAAAGCTAAAATGGTAATTCTTCCATTTTAATTTATGAACTAATTAATTAGAGGGTTGAACTATTGAAAGATGGTTATATCAATGGACGACTTAATAAAAGATTTATGTAAAAGTATATCTATAACATAAAGAGTGCAATTCTGAATTTATAGTGGAGAAATATCATAATTAATAAATTAACTATTATAATTAAAGAGTTTAATTATTTAGTTTCAATTTATTGGAGCTTAATGTTATAGGTTCATGGTCCCCGAAATGGCTCAAACAAACACTAACAAAGGTAAGTACAAAAATGGGCAAAAAGGACTTATGTGATAAGTAAAATATTTTTCTATGTATCAAACATAATTATTGTATAATTATGTGTAATTAATCAATTAAGAATTAATTATTTGATTTAACAAAAATATAATTAATTTTGAATTAATTTATTTTTGGGATTTTTGGTATTTAAATAATAATAAAAATTGGGAAAAATCACATGCCATCACTGGCATGTGGTACACATGTAGCACAGTGCACAGTTACTGTGCTACACGCATAAGAGACTAAGAAAGTTTCTTGGTTCCACAATTTTAGTTATTTAAATATTAAATAAATAATGAGATATTGTGATATGATTAAAATATTATTATTTAAACAAAAATCTAATAACTGATTAGTTATTTTTAAAATGTTTAAAATAACTAAGATTTTATTTTAATATATTGGATATATTAAATATAGGATATCAGTTTTTCAGAACGTAACTTTTCAGGGATAGAATAATATCTAGAAATCTCTCTCAGAGAAAGAGAACAGTGAAATATACAAAAGTCACTGTTCTTCACAAAACTTAGGTCCAAACTTTATCAGATCTCATGTGTTGAGAACATCCGATAAATATATTTTGCCTATTATTTTGTATAGCGAGCCCACACTCGTTCTTTGTGTGCTGAGAACATTTTGGACAATCTTGGAGTGAGATCTCAAGGATTTTGCCATACAAAAAGATAGCAGCAAGGAAGGACCTGAGGTAATTTTTCTATTCATGTCTTTGATTCAATATATATATGCATGTGAAGAAGTAGATCTAGAAATCTTATGGGATTAAATTAACAATTTGATTGTTGTTCCGCTGCGTATAATCTCTGATTTGATCAATAAAAACCAACATAATCTAGTTGCCTGGAGCTGGGAGAGCTGGAGGTGGATTTTCTTGGTGTCCTTGAGTGGGTTGAGGATTTTGCATAGCTAGTGGATTGGGAGCTACCTTGTTCTAATCCAAAAATTTACGGCAATTGTCAATGTTATGGCTAATGTCGTTATGAAAACAAAAAAATTTGGCCGGGTCTCTCTTTGCCCGCTAATGTTTCAGGGGCTTTGGCTTTTTCTATGGAAGGTAGGTAGAATTAGCCAGATAGATATGTTCCTACGTATCTGTTAAGTCGGTATATTCAATGAATATAGACATGTATTTCTCTTTAGGCTTATTCTTCTTGGACTCGATTCGGTCGCCTTCGTCATTCCCCTTTCTTTTGTTACCCTCTGCCTGGTTGTTATGGGCAATGAGCTGAGCCATGGTTACAACATCCATCACCACTCTAGCGGGCTTAATGGGGTCTTGGCTATTTCCAGCGACTGCATACTCTGCATCCTCTAGATTAATCCATTCCTAGGCTCGGGCTAAGAACTCATTCGTACTCTTCACTTCTTTCATTTGGAGTTCCTTCCACAATTCACCTATACAGTGATTCTTGACTGCATGGCCATGAGCTTTGCACTATCATCAGTGTCCCTAGGTCGATATGCTATGTTTGTGAACCAATTGATGTACCCCTTAATGGGTTCTCCCGGTTGCTGTTTTATATTGGCTAGGGAGTTGGCCTCTACTCAAACTTCTTTCGCAGCTTGAAACTACTTCTTGAACTCGGTTGATAACTGTTTCCAGGAAGTGATCGAGTGCCTTTTAAACTTGTTGAACCACAATTTGTCTGGCCCTGTCAAAGTGGCTAAGAACAGGACACAAAACAGGTCAGTGTCGATGTTGTGGGCTCTCATCAAAGTGTTGAAGGTCTCAATGTGGTTTGACGAATCAGTGGTTCCATCATACATGGGCATGTTTGGCATTCTTCAAGCCAATGGGATATGGAACAGATGCAATGTGGGGAACAAACGGCTTGAGCTCCTCATCAGAATCGCACTCGTCCACATTTTTCCTGGACAAAAGTCTTTTCATCTATTCCTCCCTCAAAGCCAGTCATTCAAGGGTCCAATCCTTCATCTCCAGGTTATTTGGGAACTGTTTATCACCTCTCATCCTGATATGCGTGTTATATGGGTTATTGTTCCTCCAAGCCAAAGCTCGATTATCTGGGACATTCCCATTATCGCGCACAATTGACAACCTCCCATTGCCTGAGTATAACTCAGATCGTTGTTACGGGTTGGTTTTCTTCTCTATGCATTCAAATGTCCACGCAAATCGGACTGAGGGTTGGAATGTACACTTCGAGCTAAGCTCAACTAATTTCTCAAATCATTTTCTTGCCTTCGAGAGTTATTGTGAATATTCTTCGATCTTCCCCACGATGGCTTTCTGTCCAATAGTTGTCGTTCGCTAAACGTACTACTCGCGGTTGAGGTCGTGGGATGTATGTATCTTTTGCGGGTACATAATTTCTCCTGTTGTTCTCAAAAAGCTTGAACATTTATTTGCGGCCATGGGGGTGTTGGATGGCGTATAGGTGATGAACGTACCAGGCTAGCTCATCCGTTATCCACCCCTATATCATGAACTGATGGCAATGTTCCTTCATTTATTTGCACCTAGACTATTGGTCGAGGCGTTGGGGATTTATAGGGGCTTCCACACCTCTTGATGCAGTCCATGCTCGCCTAGCCTGACTAGGCTGATTCCTGGGGTCGTGAGCCTTCTGTTCATTCCTGTGATTGTTGGCAGGTTGATTGTTTCTAGGAGTCGTTCAGATGGCACAAAGCTTAGGGTTGTTGTTAAAACAAAATGACTCACATTAGGGCATTTATTTTTGTGGGATTGAGATTGGTGGGACACACTTTATCTACTTTTGACATTCTCGTCAGTTGCAAGAGGAGGTAACCGAACCATGATCTCATCTATTCACTGATTAGTCTGGGCAGTTGGCTTCTCAGCTAGGTATTCTCCATTTCGATGGTAGTCAGATACCCTGGATTTGGGTTTTGAGAACATGAATCTGAGCTTCCAGTATCATCTTGATTCATGTGTTGCTATCCAGGAAAACGATGTATGAAGGTGCCCTCTCCAGTAGGGTCAGTCGTACGGTAATCACCATGATCCCCAGGTCTCTCTTATTCGTTGTCATGCATCGAACGTGTTACCACCATGATGATTGTTGGGGTTGAATATTTTCTAACAAACTTCAATCCTAATCCGCTCTTAATAAAAGCAATAATCTGTTGACGCGGTTTTTCGCCAATAGGGGATTAAGAAATTGAAATAGAGAGATTAGACTTATAATAAACAGATAGTATGAATGCACAAGATTTTACGTGATTCAGTGGTTAAAATCCACCTAGTCCACAAGTCACTCTTATTTTTGTTTAGGTACTCTTGGAGAAATTGTTTAGGACAATTTCTACAGAGTTTTAGCATACAAAAATTCGATCTCTTTTACTGTCAATTCCCTCTATATTATAGTGGATTGTGGTAGACAATATTGGGTAATCGTACAATAAAAGGTAACTTACATGATTGGGTAACTTCTCAAATAATTAAATACATAAATGCCCAAATTAAACCTACTGCTGTTATATAAAACATTGGATACATAATGATTATAAACATTTATTATGCATGAAGAATCTCTGAGTCTATTGGGATTCTTCCTTATGCTCGCCATTGGACTTCCACGAGTTGGATACGCTACTCAAACTGGATGTTATGGAAAACATGACAATCTGACTTAGATCATGCAGGGAGCTTGATGAGGGTGATCTGGACACCATATATCTCGATCTTTGTCCCTAGCATTTGAGATGATCTGGAGGATCTCAAGCTATCCCAAACATGGTTGCATAACATCGAGCTATTTGATCTGGAATTAATGAAATGTCTCCAGAGTTAAATTTCCTTCATTTATTGCTTTCCAACCGTACCCCGAGCAAGATAATTAAGCTCATGTGTTTAGGGTACTTCACAAAGATTTATAGTAGTTCAGCCCAAAAAAGATGACATACTTCCACTTTAGTCAGTATTATTTATGAACTTTGAACCCTCAAGAACAAGTTGAGTTTGATCTTGTTATTGGGGTAGTTATAGTAATGGAGAGTAGAAGCTCTCTCCGAAAATGTATAGATACTGACTTGTTTTTTCGACCCTTTATTACATTTTGATTTGCATTATTTACAGTCGCAGAGATAGGAAGGGCTGACGGTGGCACCTTATTTCCTGATCATGCTAAATTTCAATACACTTGGCTGGAGATAGGTTTATGTCTCACCAAAAATGGTAATCCGACATGTCCTATTCATTTAAAGGTTGAAGGCATTCTTTGGTGCAGAAGAAGGCTCGGGTGGCGAGGACCACCGGCGAGCGGCGAGCACCCGTGGCAACCAGCGAGCTCGTCTGAAGACTGGCGAGCAGGGCTGGAGATCGGCGTCTGGGGTTGGCGGCTAACGACTGGGGCTGGCGACTGGCAAGGGCCTAGGGCGACCAGCTACGGCTGATGACGACTTAGTTGGTGCTTGTGATGTGTGTTGGTCTGACTTGTGCGTCTGGCTAGGGCCATTTTCTTCTTACGATAGGTGTTGGCGTGACCATCTGGGGATCATTTGGTTTCACGCGATGGGAGAAGTATGCCGGGTCTGGCGAGTCCTACCTCTTCTTAAGTATAGGGAGACTGACGAGGGCCACTTCACACAGCGACTGGCGGTGACTATTGTGTCCTGAAATTTTGTCTTAACACGTCATCGCTGAATTTTGGGTATAACAAATTGAGAATTGGATTTATAACTTAAAAATTAACTAGATTAAAAAAAATAGTCGTTTATGAATGTTAATTCATCAAGTAACTGGTATACTAGTTTCTAAAGAACCAATGATCATATTTTTTAATAGAAAAAATACACATCTATTGATCGTTCCATGTACATTAATCAGCTGAAGTATTTTAATTTTGATTTACAAAAATATTACTTTGTGTTTACGAAAATCTCATTTTTCCTACTTGTCTAAGTTAAATTGATATCCAATGAAATTAATGTTATTTAAAAATTTTAAAATACTCCATTAAGTTAATTTTTAAGACTTTTAAAACAAAATGTTCGTAAATAATGTTTTAACATATTATCATTCAAACTAACATAGAATTTTTAGTTAGGTTATTGTTTATATTTTCATATAACACTAAGATGTTTAATATGTCTATTAATGACCTGAAGTCTCATGCAAGAATAAGAATAGGGACTTGAATGCATAAATAACACTATGGACACTAACCCTACTAAAATATTCTACTAACTTAAAATTTTGATTTCTAATTTGGTTACCTAGTTCCCTAGTTATTAAGGTTACCATCCCACATTAGACTTTTACTACTAACATGTTCTAACTATGTCTAGTAATGCTTATATTTTATTAAAAGGATGCGCATAGGGATATAAATATGAATATATTAAATAACACTAGTATTGATCCAGCACAAATAAGTTACTAACTTTAGAAATAGATATCTAATTTGATTACTTAATTCTGAAATTAGTTAGGTTACTATGAAAAGTTTGAATTATACTACGTACTACTACAAAAATTGTATGGGAAGTCGGTTAAAAACTGACCTATAAACGTTCATAAGTATGTTTGGAACCGATCTCCCATGCAATGACTTACCATGTAAAACATGGTAGATCGGTTGGCAACAAACACACCTATGGTCTACAACATGGTAGGTCGGTTGTACAACGGACCTATGATGTAAGAACACGGTTCAACCGACCTATAGTGTTTTTTTTTTCTTCATATTAACCTATAGGATCCTCACACTATTGAAATCGAGCACCAAATAGAATAGAATCATTATCAAAATTATAGAAGTCCCAAATAAAAAAAAAAACACCCAATATCACCAATATATATCAATAAATTTACAATGTTTAGATTTTTGAAAAATCAAACTTAGATTTGTACAAATTTATAATATATACAATATACATATACAAATATAGAACACTTAGATCTGTACAAATTTACATGTATAATACATAACACAAATATATAAAACCAAGTCGTCGCTCCAAGGAATCACCCCGAACTCATCACATTTGCATACTTGATACTTTTCTCTTCTCAATATCACAAAAGATAATCAAGCCAAACTACAATATATTAGCATATGATCATCACATTACAAGAAAGTGTTAGTTATATCCTTAGATAATTCGCTAATTGTTTTTTGTTTTGATCATATATTAATATATGTATCTTAAGACCTACAAGATTTTGGCACACATTCTACATAATTACAAGTGACTGAAAAAAATACATGTTGAGTTCGAGTCAATAGAAGAGATTCACAAGAAGAAAAAAAAAAAGGTATAGCATACACATGTATCTAACTAATAAATACTAGAAATAAATCTAGTATGGAATGGAGATCCACATACAAACAAAAAAAAAAGTATGCTGTTTCAAAATAAGGGTATTTATCAAAGGTGTTTAATGGACAAGATTTTTAGGGATAAAAAATTATTTTTCTTTTTTTATTCTTAGGGATAACAAAGGATTTTTCATTTTTATTTTAAAACTCTTCTTCCGTTAACTATGTGGTGACTACCTATTTCAAAGCATTAACGGTCACTTGATGGTGATCATAGCCACCACTCTTGAGACCCTTCTTGGGCTTCAAGCCATTCTTTATTCCAAGACTATCCATTTGTACTTGTTATTGATTAGACACATAATAATAAAAAGGAAAATTACATCCTATACGGCAATTCATTTTTATTTATTTATATGGTAATATAAACTAATTATCGAAATATGGTGTATTTACACCATCTTGATATATCTCCTCTACTATCAACTATAAATTTACTCTTATGCTTTTATTATTTTATTGTCTCAGTATCATACACAAAAATTTTAATTAAATATGGGATTTTTTACTTTTATTTTGCTCTCCATTAATATTACCTTTTATAATTGATTTGTTTACGGTCGTATTTTTATTTAAATTGATATAAATGATCATTCAATTTTATTATATATATTCATAAATTTTTGTAAATATATTAATAGTAGTAGGAGAGATAGTGATAAAAAATATTATATTGTTTTGAAAATAATTGCTAGTAAAATCTTAATCTAATCAAAGTTTAAGCTTTGTTGCAAATATATATTTTAAAGTTAAAAAATTACTTTTGTAAATTTTTGTAACAATCATGTTAAATAAATTTATAAATATTTATGTAAATGTTAATTAAAAAAATAAACTTCTTGATTGTGAAATTAGTTTTGCAAACTGTTATTACAAAAATGTAAAACTTGTTTACAGAATTATTGTAATTCACTACTCTGTAACTGCATTTTTATATAAATATATATATATTGTTGACGCCGTTTTTCATCAACTTAAATAGTAGAGCAATTAAACAAATGAAAAATGGAGCAAATGGATTTAAAGAGGAAGACAAGAAGGTTTTTACATGGTTCAGCAGTTAATTCTGCCTAGTCCACGAGTCTATGTTATTAAGACTTGGAGTTTTCTGAAAATTCTTCAGAGATGAATTTCCCAGAACTTCCTCTCCAGAAATCAGGAATCAGTCCTTCACAAGTGGTGATTCCTTCTCTATTTATAGAGAAGGATGCATAATTCATTCCCACATATTTCGGAAAGATATTTTGTAAATCAATTGAAATAATGATATTAAATGCATTATCTCCTATATACATGGAAACATCCCATGAAGATCGAGAACGGATAATAGATTAAATGACATCCCTTAAATATTGGGATTACACAACAATAAACATGTTCCCACATAAGGGGCTATCCCAGGCGATTCATTAGGTCTTCGAGATCAGCGATTGGCATTGAGTCTGTCAGGACTTATGGATCAATCACGAACCTGCCACCCAACTTCACGCTACGCTCGGGATAGGTAGGTACTGTCGAGGTTGTCATCCCTGAGCTTATACCTCCCGAGCTCAAACTATCTCGCCTGAGGACTCTCGGTAGAAGATATATTCAAGTGTCGTGCCATTGCCCGTTGCGAGCTCAGAGAATATCTGAGGTTACACATCCTCGAGGTCGTTGCTTTACTTCAGAGGGTTCTGCGGCTGGACCATATGTTTTCATACATTTCGAGCTCACACTTGACGAGCCCAGTTTTCGGAGTCATAACCTCTCATCTCGAAATCTGGGTGTAACATTTTGCCCCCTCAAAAGTATCAGTTCAAATCCTATGGGAAGGAAACTTTTAAACTGCCCCTCTTGGAAACTGTACCATCAATTGCACTCAAGTGTGGACACGCGTCAGCCACAGGTTGCTCAATCAGAGTACTTGAGTGCTTTTCATACCACACGCACGTCCATCCGCCTGCCACCTTTATGGCGCCAGTCTTCCGTTTGTCCCTGGCCATTTGATCTAGATCACTTCGTTGTTTGGTATCCTCTAGGGCCTATAAATATGTCATCATATTCCTCATTTTAACATTACGTTTTTAGAAAGGAGAGAAGATCAAAGGAAACCAGAACTTAAAAAACTTCGGTCCTTGCATGTTCTCTAAGCCGAGGAAGCAAAACACCACTGGTCTGTTTGACTCCATGAGATCGTTCTTGCAGCCAATCCTCCAATCTTCGATCTCTTTGTTTCCACCATCTACATTGTGTAAGTGTTCATTCTTGATCCCCATATGTTCATATATATTTTTTTTGTTTTTTCCATGCCTGTTTATGGTTGTAGTAGCATTTAGGTGCATATACTAGTTTTATACTAGAATGTTTCAATCAATACCGTGTAGTTTTTAGGTTCTTATGAGATTACGGATTTTTCAAACCAAGATTTTTGCATTTTATTGGGTTATCTTGATTTCAACTATTGTATCGTATAGAACAAGAAACTGGATACAAGATTAGGGTTTGTAAATTGCACGTTTCTAAAAAATATAACTTTTTGAGTAACCACCAACTTTTTTCCTTGAATATTCAGGATCTTCGAAAATAAATCCACCTTCTCCCCTTCCCTTGGAATACACGCTCTGAGCCTGATCTCATTCTTTTGGTCGAGCTTGCTCCACAGTCTCGATCATTCGAGCTTAGGCCGTCTAGATTTTTATTCTTAATTTCTTGCTCGTCTGGCCCTCACCCTTTTGCTCTCTTGCTAGATGTCGCAGAACTCAGAAAAGCGGTCGGGCTCAAAGCTCGTAATTCCTTAGTCACCGAAAACTCTGAGCCCAGAGTCACCTTTTACTCAGAATCAACGTTTGATTCAGGAGCACCAACTAAGGCGTGAGCAAGAAGATATTCGAGCACACTTTCGACGTCAAATTGACGAGGTTGAAGAGAGGAAAAGGAAGAGACTTAGGGTCGCCATCTACCCAGATCCAAACCCCGAGTCTAGACCAATCCTCCTTGATACCACACTTAAAGTGACAATTGCCTTCAAGCCAAGCGATCTTCAATTTTCACTGATGGGAGAACCCTTAAATCCCACTTCTACCTCATGGCCAACCTCCATTCCCACCTCGAAGAGAGAATTTTTTGAGGCCGAGCACTAGTGGAGCTCGATTTCTTCATTTGGTCAGATCTCTGACATCTTGGCCCTCCACAATATTGGACTGTCGGGCTCACTAAGGTGTCAAGCTCTGACCTCCCACGAGCGAAGCTGCCGCGCCCCAGGAGATGGTAATCTCGACAACAAGTTAAAATATGCGGCTTGGAGCTAGGAGCACATGAAGGCAGGGGTCTTATTGCCTTTAAAGTCCATTTTCAAGGACTTCTTGGATTTTGTCGAGCTTGCTCCTTTCCAGCTCAACACCAACTCTTACAGGGTTTTGTCAGCCCTGAGGTTGCTTTACCACGAGCTAAAGTGGGAAGGACCTTCACCACAGGAGATCCTGTATCTCTTTAGCTTGAAAAGCAATCTTTCCCAAGCTCGGGGAGGGGACGACTTCTACTACCTTTCGAGCTATCCCAAGGAGAAGAAAATATTTGGGGGTTCACCCAACCATCCCCCCAATTTCAAGAAGGCTTTCTTTTGAACGGATGGCCTAGCTCCTTTCAGATACTATTCGTTCAGACGAATCTGTAAGTATAAAAAATCTCTTCTTTTTGTGCTTGAATTTTTTGTTTAGGCTTGAATCACTCATGATATGTTTATTTCTCCAGCCAATTATCATCGACCTACTCCCTCCGATAAGATGAATGAGCACAAGGAGGCCTTGCTCCAATTCCCTTACGATAGGCGTTCCCTTTCCTATCTTCTTCACGAAGATAGGCTACGAGCTTGCAGTCTCCTGGAAAAGGATCAGTCCACAAATGACTGGTCCAATAAGAAATACACCAAGTGGGAGTTTGTGCCTCTCCCAACTGGCAGCCTTCCTCCGAGGCGCAACTCTAAGCCACAATTCCCAGCTCGACATTGCAGGAGACTGTAACGACCCAACTATTCTAGACTTTGGACCATTAATAACTACTATATTAATCTTAAGAAAACGTACATGTGAAAACATCATAACGTTATTATCAAAAGAAAAGGTTTGAATACATAAAGATTTTACTTAGGATAAGGGATGCCATTGTTTTGAAAATAAAACAAAACATAACTTAAATATATGGGTTACAAAATCAAGTGCAGAAAATAATACATAGAAATCATAATTTAAAGACTTAGAGACTTCATCCTCTAATCGAATGCTCAGTCCATCGATTCCATCCTGCCTCAATACACATCCCCAAGCTGCCAAGAACCTTTCCCGCCGCCATAGCTAATTTCCTGAACATATAAACATAAAGGAATGAGCCTAATGCCCAGCAAGGAAAAACTAACAACATAAATCATATACATAAAATTATATCATAACATATGCTATATCATAAACATATGTCATATGCTACTACATTGGCCATTATACTACTTGGGGCTTGTTAACTAATCAAGTCATACGCCCATTAGATTTGTGGGGCTTGCTAGCTAAGCAAGTGATATGCCCATAAATTTATAGGGGCTTGTTATCTATACAAATCATATGCCCAAGTCTACCAACATACATAATATAACATTTCATAACACAACATAACATAAGATAACATATAACATATAAAATCCTATCCTATTTTCCTTACCAATATACAGGGATATGAGAACAGTATCGAGACTTTGGAACACTCCTAAAAACCATAATAGAAAGGTGAGTATACTAAAGAAAAAGGATGAAGAGAATGAACCACACCATCGAAAGGATACTTACCAACAACAATCTTACGTTCAAGATCTTAGATTCCTAACCAAGAATAAAGAATACGAGTTAGGATTTTGAGTAGAAAAACTATAAGAATAACATAGAAAGGAACTAGAAGAAGGAATACCTCGAATGCTTCTATAACCGAACTACACCTCGAACCGAAATATACTACGAACCTTACTTCCCGAGTGTTTATTAAGCTTATAAGGATAAAGCTTATAACCCCAACCCAAGTGTTTATCACTCTAAAATAACCTAGCAGCTTGCACACTCTGAACTTAGCTTGATGAATGAATAAATGGCTGGGTACTAGGTCCTATTTATAGAGTTCAAGAATGAAAAGATCTTTATTTAGCTTGAATAAAATAATGGCTTTTTAATTGAACAATATTTGAATAATCGTTCAGCAGAGGCTGAAGACTCGGCCAAAAAGATTCTGGACTTATCAAGAGGTTAAAGAATAAATTAAGCTCGGTTTCAAAAACGTTCAAAAATCTGGCACTACAGCTGATATATCGCCCCTAGTAGGCGATATATCGCCTGAGCTAATATGCCTGAGGATCGTCGAGGTGGTCGTGCGATGTTACGTGTTTTTTGTATCCCCGTATGGCGATATATCGCCCCTAGTGCTGCGATATACCGGCATACGCTGAAATATTATACACGTAATTTCATTTTTTCAGCCTAATTTTAATTGAGTAAATAGCCTTGACTAAGTTCTCTAACAATTTCAAAGCTGCTTGCAGACCCTAGGCTCAAATATTACTCTTATTAAATTTATTCCTCAAAATACTTAATTATTCATTAAACATATACATGACAAGTGTCATTTCCTTAATGGGTTTATCTAAACCTTATATTATAATAAATATCACCTTCATAATTAGTCATATTAATTAAACCTTAGGTTATAATTAATATTCTTAAACTATAGGTTAAACTTATAAAATCTACAAGTGTTGCTACGAGTGTCCAACTAAATCCCGATCTGAACCAAAATCCACAGTCATAAAGATACTACAACTATTACTATTGCTACTACTATCTAACTAGCTAAGTAAAGTTCTTGGACTCTACAATTCTCCCCTACTAAAAAGAATTTCGTCCTCAAAATTTACTTACCAAATAACTCCAGATACCGGCCTTGCATATCCTCCTCCAACTCCCACGTTGCCTTATGTTCCGAACTATTACTCCATAGGACTTTAACTCTAGGAATACTCTTTGACTGTAACTGCTTTACCCCTTTATCCAGGATGCTAACTAGTCGTTCCTCGTAACTCAAGTCTTTCTGGAGTGCTATCATATCATACTTGAGGACGTGAGATGGGTCTGACACATACTTGCGTAACATTGAGATGTGGAACACGTTGTGGCTATCTGCAAGAGCTGGCGGTAGGGCTAATCTATATGCAACTGCTCCCACTTTGTCCAATATCTCAAAAGGACCTATAAATCGGGGACTAAGCTTGCCTTTCTTCCCAAACCGCTTTACACCTTTTAGGAGATATCTTCAAGAAGACTTGATCTCCGACTTTGAATTCCACATCGTGTCGCTTGGCATCCTCATAGCTTTTCTGACGGCTTTGAGCAGCAAGCATACGCTGTCTAATGAGCGTTACTGCTTCTTGAGCTTGTCTAACAGCTTCGGGATCTAGAAGCTGCCTTTCTCCTACCTCGTCCCAGTGCAACAGCGATCGGCACCTTCTCCCATAAAGCAACTCATAAGGTGCCATCCCAATCGTTGACTGGTAGCTATTGTTGTAGGAGAACTCTATCAACGGCAAGTACTTATTCCATGATCCTCTGAAATCAAGTACACAAGCGCACAACATATCTTCTAAAATCTGAATTGTACCCTCGGACTGCCCGTCTGTCTGAGGATGAAAAGCTGTACTAAGACTCAACTTAGTACCCATAGCTTCCTGTAAACTTCCCCAAAATCTCGATGTAAACACCGATCCTCTATCCGAAACTATTGTCTTGGGGATTCCATGCAACCTTACTATCTCTTGGACATAGATGTCTGCATATTGGTCTGCCATGTATGAAGTCTTAACAGGCAGGAAATGAGCCGACTTGGTTAGTCTATCTATTACTACCCAAGCAGAATCATGCTGCTTATTCATTCTCGGCAAACCTGTCACGAAGTCCATAGCTATATCATCCCACTTCCATTCTGGTACGCTAAGTGGCTGCAATAAGCCTGCAGGCTGTTGATGCTCTGCTTTCACTTGCTGGCATACTAGGCACTTAGACACAAACTCTGCTATGTCCTTCTTCATCCCTGGCCACCAATAGATTGCCTTGATGTCATGTGTCATCTTGGTCGACCCTGGGTGAACTGAGTACAGGGTACTGTGCGCTTCTTCTAGAATCGTCCTCTTAATCCTTTGATCATTTGGCAGGCATACCCGATCCCTATATCTCAATAATCCTTGACTTGATATTGAGAAATCTATAGCCTTGCCTTCTCTGACTACATCCATGTGTGTCGCTAGTGTGTCATCATGTTCTTTCCCAATCTGTATATCTTCTAGCAGATTTGACTGGATAGACAGGTTAGCTAGTTTGCCAACAACTACTTCTATTCTAGCATTGATTAGCTCCTGCTGCAGTGGCTTTTCTAGTTTGGCTAATGCTGCTAAACTTCCATAACTTTTCCTACTTAGCACATCGGTAACTACGTTTGCCTTCCCCGGGTGATATAAGATTTCGCAGTCGTAATCCTTTACTAACTCTAACCACCTGCGCTGCCTCATATTGAGCTCCTTCTGAGTAAAGAAGTACTTTAAACTTTTGTGGTCCGTATAAATGTCGCACCATTCTCCGTAAAGATAATGGCGCCAGATTTTCAATGCAAAGACCACCGCTGCCAACTCCATATCATGCATTGGATAGCGTTGCTCGTACTCCTTCAACTGCTGTGAGGTGTAGGCTATCACCTTGTAATTCTGCATCAGCACGCAACCTAACCCTTGCTTCGACGCATCGCAGTAGACTACAAACTTATCGTTTGGTGTCGGTACATAGAGTACTGGTGCTGAGCAAAGCTTATCCTTAAGCAACTGGAAGCTTTCTTCACATCTATCATTCCAGTTGAATCTTTGTTGTTTCCGGGTCAGGTTGGTGAGCGCACCCCAGAAAGCTTCTTACTTTGGATGCGTTCTTTGGTTTTGGCCAATACTTTACGGCCTCTACCTTTGATCGGTCTACTACAACTCCGTCTTTTGATATAATGTGCCCGAGGAATGCCACTTGCAAAAGCCAAAACTTTCATTTCTTGAACTTGGCGTAGAGTTGATGCTCCTTCAGTCGTGACAAACTCAACCTTAAATGTTCCTCGTGCTCTACTTCACCCTTGGAGTATACTAAGATGTCTTCGATGAACACTACGATGAATTTATCTAAGTAGTCCTTGAAGACCCTATTCATTAAGTCCATAAACATGGCTGGTGCATTGGTAAGACCAAAAGACATTTCTAAGAACTCATAATGTCCATAACGAGTTCTAAAGGCTGTCTTAGGAATATCTTCTCCCCTTACCTTGAGCTTATGATACCCAGACCACAAATCAATCTTTGATAATACAGTCGCACCTCGGAGTTGATCAAACAAGTCGTCAATCCGGGGTAGCGGGTACTTATTCTTAATTGTTACCTTGTTCAGCTCGCGGTAGTCTATGCACATCCGCATACTTCTGCCCTTTTTCTTCACAAATAGAACCGGAGCTCCCCATCGCGAATGGCTCGGCCTAATAAAACCCAAGTCTAGGAGTTCTTGTAGCTGCGTCTTTAACTCCTTGAGTTCTGTAGGTGCCATCTGATACGGTGCTTTGGAGATAGGCTCGGTGCCCGGTACTAATTCTATCATGAAGTCAATTTCCCGAGTCGGCGGCAATCTTAGCAAGTCATCAGGAAATACCTCTAGGAATTCTCTTACAATATGGACGTATCCAATCTCGAGTGGTGTTTCCTTTACCACATATGTGATGCTGGCTAAGAATGCTTGACGTCCTTTTTCCATCATTCTTTGAGCTTTGAGGGATGATACTAACGGGGTGTGTAATCCTGAAGCTTGTCCCATGAAGCATAGTTTCTGGCCGTCAGGAGTCTCGAACGTCACCTTCTTGCGTTTGCAGTCGATGGTTGCGCCGTGCTGTGCTAGCCAGTCCATGCCTAGTATCACGTCAAAGTCCTTGATCTCTAGTTCTATCAGGTCTCCTTCTAGTTCTACGTCCTAAATCTTGATCGGTACGCCTCGTACTATCTGTGATGATAGAACTACTTTTCCCGAAGGCAACTTGGTTACAAACCTAGTTCTAAATCTTTCACAAGGTTTGTCTAGTTTTTCTATCATTCCTAACGAGATATACGAATGAGTGGCTCCCGAATCAAATAATACAGAGCATGTATTATTGAGGATAGAAACTTGACCTGTGACCACCTTATTGCTAGCATCAGCCTCTCCTTGGGTTAAGGCAAAAACCTTAGCAGGAACCATCTTGTCGTCTTTCTTACCTTCTGGCTTGCGCTGAGGACAATCTCTTTTCTGGTGTCCTTCCTGACCACAGCTATAACATTCCTTGGTGTTTGCGCAACATTCACCAGGATGTTTCTTCTGACACTTAGCACATGGCGGGTATTCCACATAACCCAGCTTATTTCCCCCATTGTTTGTCTGTGCCCTCTTATCGTTGTCAGGTTGCTTATTATTAGGATTCCTTCTTTTCTGACCGTTACTGTTGTTGTCGGACTGATTGTTGCTATTATGGTTTTTGTTCCGACTGGTCTGAGGTTGACCCTGCTGTCTAGGCTCAGGCTTACTAGCTTGGTCTTTACTTACATTAGCCTGCAACCTCTCTACTTCTATTGCCGTCTCTAGAACGTCGACATACGTAGTATTCCCCGGGTTTCTAGCTTAACCCCCAGCTCGATCTTTTGTCGAAGTCCTCTAACGAACTTGTTCACCCTCAGAAAATTAGTTAGAACCATCTCAGATGCAAACTTAGCTAAGCAGTCAAACTGACGAGCATACTCTGCCACTTATAAACTACGTTGCTTCAATTTGGCGAACTCCTCAACTCTTAAAGCGAGTACAACCGAATTGTAATACTTCTTGTGGAACAGCTCCACAAATTGAGTCCATGTCATGGTGCCGACATCGTCCGATTGCTGGACCAAGTCCCACCATATTCTGGCATCCTTCTAAAGCAAAGACGAGACACAAGATATACGGTCTGCGTTATTGAGATTCATGTGCGTCAGAATTGGCTCTACATTCCTTAGCCACTCTTCTGCCTCAAAGGGGTCTATAGTCCCTTCGAAGTTTGGAGTGTGCTGCTTTTGTAACCTCTCATAAACTGGCTCCATGTGTTGTACTGGATACGATGCATAATTTGCCACTAGCCATCCCCTATATGGACTAACTTGTTGGGGTGATGTGGCCATTTGTTGTGGTTCGGCTGCGGTGGAGGCTGAGTCTGGGGCTGGGGCTGAGCCTATTGTCGTTGTTGCTATAAAAGTTCCTCGACTTGTTGTCACAGTCTGGCGATCTCCGCAGTATTTTTAGCTGGCGGTGCCGGCGCGTTGCAACTGGCAGTAGCACGCACTCCCCTTCTGCAAACCGGAGGGGCTTCATTATTCACTGGAGCAGCATTGGAGGCATTTCCGTTGGTGCGTGCAGATCTTTGGAGCGACATCGCAGCAGAGTTCTAACAGTTGAAAGAAACATGTTAGAACTTTACCTAATAGGCTCTAAGGCAAAAACTTATTCTAAGCAGACATAACTCGGACCTATTGATTATGACTTCTTATGAAAAAATTATACAAGTCTTCTTTATTTAGAGTGGGTTTCTATACTTAGAAAAACAAGCCATCTTTATTTTCTAAGTTTGTTTCTAATCATCCTATATGACTTAATTCTCAGACTCGAAACTCATCTTTATTCCAAAGTTAACCATATTGAGGGAGGGTTGGGATCAGTAAAATCGTTCCCACTACTATGGCTCTCTAACTCTCAATATAGAAACTTGGTCCATTGATTTGTATCCACCCTCACCGAACTTAGTCATTATTTATTATATTTATTATTTATTATGATTGTGAAAAAAAATCAAACTCATACATGATAACAAAAATAACCATGATATTAATTTGGAAAAGAGTTTTCACTAATTACAACCATAAAACAAATAATAAATAAAACAAACAATGAAACTAACTATTCTAAAAATCGAGACCTTCTATATCTGATCCTTCATCTAGCATATCATCATCTAACTCTTCATAGTCTTCATTATCATGTGCCTCAAAATTCCCTTGAGGAAGGTTCGTAAAAATCCTATGCTTTTGCTCATTTGTAAACTGAAACTCCATTTTTGAAGTGAACCTAATTAAGAGAAAATAATATCTCATTGCTACCGGCAGTTCATCTTCATCATCTATTGTTTCCCATATTTCCTCTAAGGCTGCAATTACTGTATGAAAATCTCTAAATAGTTTAATTACTAAAACGTATAGCTCCGTTGCTCTCATCATGATCTGCTTAGATTCTTGAAGGTGACCTATTTCTCTGTAGAACAAAAGCAGTCTCTGAGTGACTCTCTCTAGCACTCCTATGGTGTTTCTCGGTTCTCTAATTCTCTTTAAAGCCTTAATGGCTCTGATATCCTCATAGGTTAATGCTCCGTTCATTCTTAACTGAAAACATAAATGCTAAAATTGATAGCTATACATATAAACATAATAACTATAACTTAAACACTTACTTGGCGGTCAGATTCGGAGCTTTGAGTGTGTGTATCGAGGAGAAGTTCATGCGAATGAACTGTTGCTCTGATACCAACTATAACGACCCAACTATTCTAGACCTTGGACCCTTAATAACTACTATATTAATCTTAAGAAAACGTACATGCGAAAACATCATAACTTTATTATGTAAAGAAAAGGTTTGAATACATAAAGATTTTACTTAGGATAAGGGATCCCATTGTTTTGAAAATAAAACAAAACATAACTTAAATAAATGGGTTACAAAATCAAGTGCGAAAAATAATACATAGAAATCATAATTTAAAGACTTAAAGACTTCATCCTCTAATCGAATGCTCAGTCCATCGATTCCATCTTGCCTCAATACACATCCCCAAGCTGCCAAGAACCTTTCCCGCCACCATAGCTAATTTCCTGTACATATAAACATAAAGGAATTAGCCTAATGCCCAGCAAGGAAAAACTAACAACATAAATCATATACATAAAATTAGATCATAACATATGCTATATCATAAACATATACTATATCATAAACATATGTCATATACTACTACATTGGCCATTATACTACTTGGGGCTTGTTAACTAATCAAGTCATATTCCCATTAGATTTGTGGGGCTTGCTAGCTAAGCAAGTCATATGCCCATAAATTTATTGGGGCTTGTTAGCTATACAAGTCATATGCCCAAGTCTACCAACATACAAAATATAACATTTCATAACACAACATAACATAAGATAACATATAACATATCATATAACATATAAAATCCTGTCCTATTTTCCTTACCAATATATCGGGATATGAGAACAGTATCGAGACTTTGGAACACTCCTAAAAACCATAATAGAAAGGTGAGTATACTAAAGAAAAAGGAAGAAAAGAATGAACTACACCATCGAAATGATACTTACCAACAACAATCTTACGTTCAAGATCTTAGATTCCTAACCAAGAATAGAGAATACGAGTTAGGATTTTGAGTAGAAAAACTATAAGAATAACATGGAAAGGAACTAGAAGAAGGAATACCACGAATGCTTCTATAACTGAACTCCACCTCGAACCGAAATATACTACAAACCTTACTTCCCGAGTGTTTATTAAGCTTATAAGGATAAAGCTTATAACCCCAACCCAAGTGTTTATCACTCTAAAATAACCTAGCAGCTTGCAGACTCTGAACTTAGCTTGATGAATAAATAAATGGCTGAATACTAGGTCCTATTTATAGAGTTCAAGAATGAAAAGATCTTTATTTAGCTTGAATAAAATAATGGCTTTTTAATTGAAAAATCTTTGAATAATCGTTCAGCAGAGGCTGAAGACTCGGTCAAAAAGATTCTGGACTTATCAAGAGGTTAAAGAATAAATTAAGCTCAGTTTCAAAAACGTTCAAAAATCTGGCACTACAGCCGATATATTGCCCCTAGCAGGGGATATATTGCCTAGGCTAATATGCCCGAGTCTCATCGAGGTGGCCGTGGAAAGTTACGTGTTTTTCGTATCCCCGTATGGCGTTATATCACCCCCTAGTGCTGTGATATATCGGCATACGCTGAAATATTATACACGTAATTGCACTTTTTCAGCCTAATTTGAATTGAGTAAACAACCTTGACTAAGTCCTCTAACGATTTCAAAGTTGCTGGCAGACCCTAGGATATTCAAATATTACTCTTATTAAATTTATTCCTCAAAATACTTAATTATTTATTAAACATACACATGACAAGTGTCATTTCCTTATTGGGTTTATCTAAACCTTATATTATAATAAATATCACCTTCATAATCGGTCATATTAATTAAACCTTAGGTTATAATTAATATTCTTAAACTATAGGTTAAACTTATAAAATCTACAAGTGTTGCTACGAGTGTCCAACTAAATCCCAGTCTAAACCAAAATCCACAGTCATAAAGATTCTACAACTATTACTATTTCTACTACTATCTAACTAGCTAAGTAAAGTTCTTGGAGTATACAGAGGCCAATGGCGAGGCCTCGAGCTTGAGCAATAGAGGTACGGTCATCCTTAGCTCAGACTTATGGTCTCCCTCGCTACTTATACATAGGCCTGACAGATTAGTCTTGTGTGAAGATGATAGGGATCACTTTTATGTATGGTCTTGGGTAGATGAGAGGGTTCATAGGTTTGATAGTTGGTTAGAGAAACACGATATTATGTATAGTCAGAACGAGGTATGGGACGAAATAGCCGTTCAATTCGGGACAAATGATTATAGGGACCTTTCGAGGTTAACTTCCACATATAGGGAAGGGACTCCCCCTACCTCTTATGAAGATGGGGGAATTACGTGGTCACCGAGCACGAGCTCGGGGGAGAGTTCCTGTTAGGTTCCTCTTTACCTATCCTTTATTCCTTTCCTATATGCATTGTGCTAACTTTTGTGTCTTGGAATTTCTTATAATGTGGTGCAATTGTGCAGGTGCTATGGACTCTTATCTCGACACTGTGCTCGCTAGTGGCGAGGGGGCTCAGAGGAGTAAGCGCCCGAGAGGCTCGCGAAAGTCAGATCGACCCGCAAAGTTACTTAAGAGGACTGAGAAGACTTCTCCTCCTCTAGCTCCCACTGTTACGAGCCCAGCCGTGGATCCGACTCCTCAGGTCGAAACGTCCACCACAGTTGTTCCTCCTTTACCTTATCTGATCATGGTTCACTCAACACTCTGCCCACCTCCGAAAAAGTCCCTGGCATCCAAAACACGCATGTTGTCGATTTCTACTCATGTTGATGAGTATGTAGTCGATAATGCTGCCGGGCCCCATGGGGCTACACATGGCTCGGAAATCCTGTCCCGGGTAGTCCAGAGTATCAGTAGCTATGAGGCTCCCTAGTGGCAGTTTTTAAACAATGCTCAGGACTGCAACACCCTTTATGACAAGAGTGTCGAGCTCGCTGCCGCAGTAACTTCACTTACTTTACCATTTGTTGTATTTATGCTTAGCATGTATTCTAACTGGATTTGTTTGTGTTTCAATCTCTTCCTGCCATTGCTCAGCTTAACTATAAGTTGAACAACAAATTCCACTCAAGCATGTCCTATGCCCAAGAGTCGAAGAATCTTCAACTTAAGCTTACTAACGAGCTCAAGGCCGCAAAGGAAAAGATGGAGGCTGAAGCTGAGCAGATGAAGGGCAAGAGAGCTAAGCTCGAGAAGGTGAATGTCGGCTCGTGGAGCTTGAGAGGATCAATGCCAAGATTGTGGAGGAGAAAGTGCCACTTTTGAGATAATGGAGGACGAAAAGGCTCGTCTTCTCGCAGAGTTCTAGGAGAAGAAGGATCGATCGATCGACCTGGCCATGTATAGGATTTGGGCCAGTAATTTCGATCTTGATACCAGCTTCCTAGGCTCTTTCAAGGAAGAACTCGTGGCCAAATGGCAGGCTCAGCTCGACGCGGAGGAGGCTGCTCGGAAGGAGGCAGAGAGGGCCAAGGAGGATGCTGAGAAGGCTAAGGAGGGCGTTCCTTCCTCCTAAATCCCGGCCTGGGGCTACGTCCCTTTGAACCTCTTGTAATAGTTTTTTATCTTTTATTTTTTATGCCCCTGGCTAAGAAATGTAAAGCAAGAATATTAAAGTAAAGTCAAATACGGTATTATAGCTCGTGAAGACAATTTATAGCTCGTGAAAGAGCTTTTTTCTTATGATATTTATAATACCGTATTTGACTTTACTTTAATATTCTTGCTTTACATTTCTTAAGTTGAGATATTTCAAGAAATATATATTAAAGTATCCTTATGTCTGTTTATTCATACAAACACGTGGTGGATTTTAAGCTCGAGCAATGCATTCATGCACAGTTTACGCGATGTATCCATATCCTATCTCGTTACTTATCAAGGTCGGAACTTACTTTTACGATGCACTCAAAAGTACGTACATGGCTTGTAATGTAGGTGGTTTAGTTATATTCTGCTTTTCTAGTTACTTTTCCTCGTCCTTGGGTAGCTCCCCAAAGTTATGAGGTCGAAACTATCTTTTTGCGAGATACTCCAGCCTCGATCTCGACTTAACTTTAAGTAGGTGTTTTTATATTCCAACTTTCTATCGATTAATTTTAGCTAGTTTGGTTCCAAACCTATTTAGGTCGTGTTGTTGGTTCGTAATCCATACACAAATATTTTTGATCTAGTTATGTCTAGATCGCGCATTTGGTTTTATCCAAATTATTTTGCCTCTCGCATTTGGTTATATCCAAACTATCTTAGCTCACGTATTTGGTTGTTTCCAAACACTTTTGTTTTTTAATAATTTGGTTATGTATAAACTATCTTAGCTCGCATATTTGGTTATTTTATTTTTTTAATAATATTATTATATCCAAACTATCTTAGCTCGCATATTTGGTTATATCCAAACACTTTTATTCTTTTCGTATATGCTATTTTATTTTTTCAAGCTGACGGTATATATACCACTAATGCCCCCTTAATATCCTATGAGTGTGACCATAGGTTATTAAATCAAGAGAGTTTGCAAAAAATACAACATATTGGAACGAAAGCGAACTTTATTCAGAATTGAATAATTTATTAACAGAAACGTAGTAAAGATAAACAAGCATGGTTACAAGAGACATTGTTCCTACACTATTGATAGTAAGGTCCTAAATGTTCGCCATTCCATGCTCGTGGTACCAAATCCCCGTTCAATCTTGCCAATTTGTGGACGCCAGGTCGGATAACCGATTTGATCTGATAAGGTCCTTCCCAATTAGGCCCGAGCACGCCAACAGCCAGGTCCCGTGTAGCCAAGAACACACACCTTAGCACCAAATCTCCCAGACTGAATTTTCTGTCTCAAACCTTTTTATGGAAATACCGGGTAGCTTGCTGTTGGTATGCATCATTTTTAAGTTGAGCCTCATCCCTTCTTTCTTCGACCAGGTCCAGACTTTCGAGGCTTGGTTATAAGCGTGGCTACGAATGGTGGGTATTTCGACCTCGATTGGTAACATAGCCTCGCATCCATATGCCAGAGAAAAAGGCGTATGACCTGTTGAAGAACGAGTTGTTGTCTGATAAGCCCATAAGTCTTCGGCTAGCTCCTCAGGCCATTTTCCCTTGGCTTCTTCCAATTTTTTCTTCATAGAGCTCTTTAGGGTTTTATTCTCGGCTTCGACTTGGCCATTCACTTGGGGATGAGCCACAGAGGAGAAGCTCTTTATTATCCCATTTTTCTCACAAAAATTAGTAAATAGTTCACTATCGAACTGAGTACCGTTATCCGATACTATCTTCTTTGGCATTCCATATCGGCAGATTATATTTTTTACCACAAAGTCCAAGACTTTCTTTGAGGTAATTGTTGCTAGGGGTTTGGCCTCGGTTCATTTTGTAAAGTAATCTACTATGACTACAGCGTATTTAACTCCGCCCTTGCCTGTTGGTAATGAGCCTAAGAGATAAATTCCCCAGACCGCAAAGGGCCATGGGGAGGTCATCTTAGTTAGCTCGAAAGGTGGAGCTCGCGGGACTGTCGCAAACCGTTGACACTTATCACATCTTTTGACGTAATCAAACGAGTCTGCTTTGATAGTGGGCCAGAAGTATCCTTGGCGTATAATTTTCTTTGATAAGCTATGCCCCCCAGTGTGTTCCCCACATAATCCTTCATGTATCTCTTCTAGGATCTTCTTGGCCTCGGGTGGAGTCACACATCGGATTAGTGGGATGGAATATCCTCTCCGATATAGCCTTTCTTCCACAATAGTGTATCTGGGGATCTGATGCATCAATTTTCGAGCCTTGTTCCTTTCTGCTGGGAGAATGTCGGTTTCAAGGTATTCAACTATTGGGGTCATCTAGGTTGGCTCAGACTCAATCATGCAAACGTCCCCCTGTTCAGGTTCGCTTATACTTGGTGCTGACAGGTGCTTGATTGGTACAATATTCAGCTCATAGACCTCGGTGGATGCGGCGAGCTTCGCTAGGGCATCTGCGTTTGAGTTTTGCTCCTGGGGAACCTGCTCTATTATGTAGAACTCGAAGTGTTTGAGAGCTACTTTTGCTTTTTCCAAATATGCAGCCATTTTTGTCCCATGAGCCTGGTATTCTCCTAAAATTTGATTGACCACCAACTGCGAGTCACTGTAGCAATGTATTGCCTTAGCCTTGAATTCCTTGGCTATTCGAAGTCCTGCCAGCAAAGCTTTGTATTCAGCCTCGTTATTGGATGCTTCGAAGTCGAATCTCAAGGCAGAGTGAAATCGGCTACCAGTTGGAGTGATTAATATGATTCCTACCCCCGATCCATTTTCATTGGAAGAACCATCGACATAAAGTTTCCATAGCTCGTGGCTAGGGTTATAACTTTGTCGTTAGTCATTCCAGTGCATTCCACTATGAAGTCTGCCAGGGCCTGTCCTCTGATGGTTGTCCTCGAATGATAAGTAACCTTGAATTTTTCAAGCTCAACAGCCCATTTTAATAATCGACCTGAGGCTTCTGGCTTTGATAAGACTTGTCGTAGTGGTTGGTCAGTCAACACATGGATGGGGTGTGCTTGAAAGTAAGGTCGGAGCTTTCGAGATGAGTGAATTAGGCTGAGAGCCAATTTCTCCATTAAGGGGTATCTCGATTCTGCCCCCAGTAACCTTTTGCTGACATAATATACTGGCTTTTGCACCTTCTGATCCTCTCGGACAAGCATGGCGCTGATGGCGTGTCTGGTTGTAGTGAGATATAGATACAAAATTTCTCCTGTGATAGGTTTCGACAAGATAGGGGGCTCCGCGAGATGCTTCTTAAGCTCCTGAAATGCTAGCTTGCATTCCTCTGACCACTTAAACTTTTTGCCCCCTCTCAAAAGATTAAAAAATGGTAGACAGCGGTCTGTAGACTTCGAGATAAACCTACTCAATGCCACCATCCGTCCAGTCAAACTTTGGACATCTTTATGCTTTCGAGGTGAGGGCATGTCAATTAACGCCTGGATTAGCCTCTATTCCTCGTGCGTTTACGATGAAACCAAGGAACTTTCCCGACAATACTCCAAAGGAGCATTTCTGGGGGTTGATCTTCATGTCGTATTTCTGAAGCACGACGAAGCATTCTTCGAGGTCGTCCACATGGTTATTGTTATGTTTAGATTTGACCATCATATCATCAACATAAAATTCCATGTTATTTCCTATCCGCTCAGAGAATATCATATTTACGAGCCGTTGGTATGTGGCTCCAGCATTCTTGAGCCTGAACGACATGACATTGTAGCAATACAGTCCTTTGTCCATTACAAAACTTGTATGCTCTTGGTCCAAGGCATGCTTGGCAATCATGTTATATCCAGAATAGGCGTCCATGAACGACATAAGTCCAGGCCCAGCTGTGGCATCCACGAGCAGGTCGGTCTGAGGTAGGGGAAGCAGTCTATAGGACATGATTTATTGAGGTCAGAGTAATCGATACAAGTTCGCCATGTTCCATTAGGTTTCGGAACTAGCACTGGGTTAGCAACCCAATCCGGGTAGAAGGCATCTCGTGAATCGATTTGCCTTTAACCTGTTGACCTCTTCCTTCAGGGCTTTCTTCCTATCATCATCCAGGAGCCTTCATTTTTGCTACTTCGGGGGGAAGCATTTGTCAATATTAAAGGCGTGGCTTATCACATTCGGGCTTATCCCTACCATGACCGAATGTGACCGTGCGAAAACATCCAAGTTTTTCTTCAAAAAGTAAATTAATTGCTATTTTGTTTCTTCCGAAAGATTTTGTCCTACCTTCACTGTTTTCGGGGGGTCTACTTCATCAAGCTTGACCTCTTCGAGCTCTTCTAATGGCTCGAGATCAGCTCTTTCTTTTATTCTTGGATCAATTTCTTCGGTTATCTCGAATACCGTCCCATCCTTATTCTGAATTATGACAAGTGTTTGTGCACTTGTCTGTTTCTTTCCTCTAATGAAAATGCTGTAACACTCCCTTCCCACGAGCTGGTCTCCTTTCAGTGTCCCGATGCCACTAGAAGTGGGGAACTTGATGGCCAGGTGCCTAATAGACGATACTGCCCCCAGCCCTACTAGGGCGGGTCTCCCGAGCAGTACGTTGTAGGCCGATGGAAGATCCACTACTACAAACTCCATCATCTTGGTTGTCGAGATTGGGAAGTCTCTCAAGGTCACGGGGAGTTCGATGGATCCTACACAGGCAATCCCTTCTCCTGAAAAAACGTACAACGTCGTTGCACAGGCCTTTAGGTCACAAAGCGCGAGTCCCATCTTTTCTAAGGTGGCCTTATAAAGGATATTTACTAAGCTCCCGTTATCAATCAGAACTTTGTGTACCCTCTTATTCGCGAGCTAAAGGGTGATGACCAGTGGGTCGTTGTGAGGGAATTGTACATGAGACGCATCATCCTCAGTAAATGTTATGGGTTGAGATTCAACCCTTTGCTGTTTTAGAGCTCTACGCTCAGGTTCGTAAGGAGACCCGTCACCTATTTTCAACTCATTCACATTTTGTTTCTGGGCGTTCCTGCCCAATCCTGCAATATGTGGTCCCCCCGAGATGGTTATGATATCTTCTCCATCAATTGGAGGGGGTCGTTCATCCTCCCTTGCCCGGGAGTTGCTGTTCTGGGCAGGTGGTGGTGGTGCTGCCCTCTAGCTGGTAAAAGTCTGATTGGGGTTTTGATTTCTAACATATTTCCTGAAATATCCTCTCGAGATCAGGCCTTCAATCTCATCTTTTAATTGCCTGCATTCATCGATTGTATGTCCAATATCTCTATGGAAGCTGCAGTACTTATTGGAGTCTCTTTTCTTTTTTATGGTTTCTCATGGGGTCCGGACGCCTGAAAGGGACCTGGTTTTCAATAGCCAGGTAGATATTCTCCCGAGACTCATTGAGCTCGGTATACATGTTGTATACGGAGAAATATCTTTCCCATTTCTTCTACTTTCCCTCTTCTGCCTCGGGATTATTCCTTTCATTCTTCTTCCTTTTAGAAGGGTTGTCCCCAGGGGGTTTTGAGGTCGTAGGATCCGCCGAGGTCGAAGCAGAGTTTGTGTTTGTTGTTGTAGTTATGGGCTGAGAGGTCATATTCAATGCTGACCTCGTCTCATCTACATTAGCAAACCTCTGAGCTCGTCAATTGAACTCGGTTAAGGACCTTACGAGCTTCCTCTGCATGTCCTCCCAAAGAGGACTTCCAGGCATTACTCCGGCTCGGACAGCCATTAAATGGCCACTATCATCTACGTCACAAGCTCGGGCGACTTCCAAATTAAACCTTGTTAGGTAACTTTTCAATGTTTCATTCGGCTGCTGTCGAACATTGGTCAAGGCAGATGCCTCGGGCCTAATTCCGACCATGGCTTTGAATTTCTTTTTGAAATCTCTAGACAATTGATCCCAAGAAGCGATTGAATGTCTCTTATACTTCTCAAACTAGTTTTTCGCTGGCCCTGTGAGCGATGCTAGAAACAGCATGCACCTGAGCTCGTAGCCCACATTACTCGCTTGCATGATTGTATTGAACATACTCAAATGACTGTATGGATTAGAATTCCCATCAAATGGTGGGACATGAGGAATTCGAATCCTTGAGGAAATGGGGTGTTGGAAATATGAGGGGCGAAGGGCTTGAGTTCTTTGTCGAACTCTTCATCCCGATCCCGACCTCGTTCATTTTGTAAGAGCCTAAATGCTATTTCCAGTTGTTCAATCCTTTCTTGGAATGGATCCACGAGGGGTCTGACTTGAAACTAGTTATCGTTGATCACAACCCCAGTTTCGTGCCTCCGCACAGGGTTCTTGGGTCCATTGAGATGATCCCTCATATCTGGATTTGAGGGGTTATCATTACCCCGATTATGGTTCAGGTGTTCTCGTAAATCCGGGTGATCCCTTCGATTGCCAGTATTTCTGCGTCCCAGGTCATACATACTGACCGATCTAGTGTCTCCCGAGCCTTCACTAACATGGCTTGTTGCACGGTTGTTTTGAGATGGGTTCCTTGCCGGTTGCCTCATCTCAATAGTGTGAGACTGAGACATTTGGCTTCTCGTGGGTTGGGTGACTCTATGCTCCTTTGTGGTCTCCCCATTTCCATGTCTCTGCCTAGCTCGCCTTTCCCTATCATCCTGAGTCGGTTGTGTGTTTCTCCAAGTTGGTGAAGGATACCTTATTGGTGATGGTGGGTGCCTTATGGGGGATGGTGGCTGCCATCCATTACGGGGCCTAGAAGGGCCCGAGGTTGCTTGAACTAGTTCAGGAATGCTCCGCGCATTACCCAGATTTTGGGTCCATGCCTCCATGGGGGCTCGGTTATTCCCTACCCTGGCCGATACCTCCGCAGTTGAGTTGGTAGGAGCTCCAGCCCAGTTACTTCTTCGGGGCCTTGATGGAGCAGGTTATTCTACTGGCGGCGGAGGTTGCTCCGTTTTCCAGGTGGCAGTGTTTTTGCACGGTCGACCACGAGGCCTGCGTGGTGGAATATGAAAGTCCGGCGGAGGCGGAGCTTGGGCCTCTGGCGGAGGTAGGGCCTGAGCCGCCTGTGCCTCAGCAGCCAGTCTGGCCAGTTCCTCATTACATTTCTTAGCCTCTGCCAACTGCTTTCGCAGTTGATGATTTTTGAGCTCCACTATTGGGACATATCGTTCAGGATTATAATACATGTCCTCATCGTCCCTGGGGGCCGGTGGTCCTCGAGAGTCGGATGACCCACTCCTCTCATCAGGGTCCAAATTCACCATAGGCTGCTTTCCAGGGCGTCGGGGGTAGTAAGCTTCATCTAAAATTTCCTCCTTAGGAACGTTAGGATCATTTGCTGCCATTGTTGATTCAGGGAGGCTTTTGGGACTAGACTCACACACGCACTGCTTAATGCTCTCAACAAAAGCACCAAACTGCTGACGTCGTTTTTCCTCAACTTAAATAGTAAAGCAATTAAACAAATGAAAAATGGAGCAAATGAATTTAAAGAGGAAGACAAGAATGTTTTTGCATGGTTCAGCAGTTAATTCTGCCTAGTCCACGAGTCTATGCTATTAAGACTTAGAGTTTTCTGGAAATTCTTCAGAGATGAATTCCCCAGAACTTCCTCTCTAGAAATCAGGAATCAGTCCTTTACAAGTGGCTATTCCTTCTCTATTTATAGAGAAGGATGCAGAATTCATTCCCACATATTTCGGGAAGATATTATGTAAATCAATTGAAATAATGATATTGAATGCATTATCTCCTATATAAATGGAAACGTCCCATGAAGATCGGGAATATAACAGATTAAATGACATCCCTTAAATATTGGGATTACACAACAATAAATATGTTCACACGTAAGGGGCTGTCCCAGGTGATTCATCACGTCTTCGAGATCAACGATTGACATTGAGTCTGTCAGGACTTATGGATCAATCACGAACCTGCCACCCAACTTCACGCTACACTCGGGATAGGAAGGTGATGTCGAGGTTGTCATCCCCGAGCTTATACCTCCCGAGCTTGAACTATCTCGCCTGAGGACACTCGGTAGAAGATATATTCAAGTGTCGTGCCATTTCCCGTCGCGAGCTCAGAGAATATCTGAGGTTACACATCCTCGATATCGTTGCTTTACTTCAAAGGGTTCTACGGCAGGACCATATGATGTTTTCATACATTTTGAGCTCACACTTGACGAGCTCAGTTTTCGGAGCATAACCTCTCATCTCGAAATCCGGGTGTAATATATATATATATAACAAAGTATTTTATAAATAATGAATATCTTAAATTTATATTTTTAAGTTGTATAATATAAATTTAATGGTTCCTGCAATTTTTTGGTATAATATTGTAACATATGTAAAAGTATAATATTTTTATGTAAATGTTGGTTACGATTTCTTAACTATAAATTATTTTTGTAAATATTAGTTACAAAAATATCTTTCCTAGTTATGAAACTAGATTTGTAAATTATTGTTACAAAAATAAAAATTAGTTACGAATTTGTTCGTAAGTTTTATGTACAAAAACTGAATTTTTGTAAATATTATTTACAAAGTGATAGATATTTACAATTTTGTAACAGATATTTACAAGTTTGTAAACGTTGATCACAAAAAATTGTATTTACCACTTTTATTTATGATTTAAAAGCCACTACTTATTTACACTTTTGCCACTCCGTGTTTTTATCCAAAATATTCGTATTTTTGTAATGCACTGTATTTTTTATATATTTTTTTAACTTTTAGTGCATTTTTGTAGATTTCCCATAATAAAAATGGCTAACAGTGGCAAAAATACCAAATGTTTTCAAATATTTTTACTTATATATCAATTCTTTTTTTTTTCGGCAACAAAAATATCAAATCTTTGTTAATACTTAAGTACCAATTCTTTTATTTTGACGGTAATAATTTCAAAAATTTATTAATAGTTGCACTTAAGTATCAAATCATTTTATATAATTTTTTATTATAACTAAAATTGGTTTTATATATTTTATAAAACCTATTTAAGGAATATATATGTGACAATAATAATAAATCTCTACTAATAGTGTCACTTTAATATAAATTCAATTTTTCTCTAAAATTTTATATTTATTTAATTTTTATTAGTTTTTTTTTATATGGTTTTATAAATTATAATTGATTTTATATATTTTTTTCAAAATAATTTAAGGAATATTTACAACAATAATACTAAATCTCTACTAATATTCACCCTTAAATAAAAATTCACTTTTTTTATTCTTTCTATTTTTTTAGATTTTATTAATTTAAAATTGACTTTATACATTTTTAAAATTATTGAAAGAATATTGGAAATAATTATCTTTTAAAATTCGCAAATATTTGGTATTATTATTGTAAAAAAAAAAATTAGTACTTGAGTGCAACTATTAATAAAAATTTGGTATTATTGCCGCTAAAATATAAAATTTAGTACTTAAGTGAAACAATTAACAAAGATTTTGTAATTTTGCAGTCAAAAAAAAAAATATTGATGTACAAGTGAAAGTAATTGAAAGCATTTGATATTTTTGTCGTCATTATCCCTCGTAACAAAAAATACAATCCTAATGAAACGTATTTTTGATATTTTTATATATCTTGATATAGGAAATTGGTTATCCTAGTTTATAAATATATCTAGACATTATTCATGTATAGTCGGATCATACGCAACGAGATATATATCTTTAGCTATAATCTTTGTTCATTTTGCACTATAATGAAGTACAACTAAATTTTAGGTACATAGGTATAAGAATGTTTGAGATGATACCATAATTATACCTAATATGATACAAGCATTTACGGAAGCAATTTATGATCAAACATACGTATATTAGATTAGATATACCAATTCAAAATGAAAAGTAATGATTTTGATATGAATTGATAATTGCAAATAAAGCAATATCAACTCCAAAAGGGGTGTATATAAAAATGATGTGCGATTTGGAAGATGTTGAAATCGCATGCAGGAAAGAAAACAAAGTGTCCAAATATTGTGAAGTTTACATTCTCTACTGTAAAGCAAAGGCACAAAAGGCAAAGCTATGGCCTTAGGACTAATTAGTCAAATACTACAAGCAACAAGGAGAATAAAAATGAGTAAGATATGCAAGACACTTATCAGCACACCAAAACTCATAATAAGATAGTAGAATAAATAACATGAATGGTGACCAAACTCAATGTATTCAAATCAATTTCCGGACGAAGAGAAGTGACCAATCTGTCGCTAAAAGTCCAACTTATTTCAGAAATATAATAACAGAGATATATACATATTAGTAATATTGATAAATTCTTTGAAGCATTTTATCAAACAGTTAGTATACATTATACATACCCTTGATCAAAATTAAATTACTATGTGTAATATAGATTTAAAGGCATCATTTAACAGAATTTTGGTTCTTTTAAAAAAGTAAGACTATTCTACTTCAATCAAAAGGACTACCAATATTATGTGATAGGCATATAAATTTAATAGGTGCCAAAAACCATACATTCACAATTGTCGAAAGGTCTTTGGAATCCATGTGAGAGAAAGATATTTTTCTCCATTACAAGTGGAGGTATATCAGAGAAAGCTCAGAACAATTCCCACAACGAAGCCCCCAATAATGATTGTAGTGTTTTCTCCCATATCCTTCTCTGTATTATCAAACCAAAACCATTACGAAAAACATATATGAAAAAAATATACACAAATGCCAAATGAAAATATTAATAATAAAAAAACTCTCACAGTAGAGAATGTAAACTTCACAATCATTAACTACTACAACTATTTTAATTTTGACAAATTAAAGAGATTCCATGGATTTGAAAGAAAAATCTGAAATAAAATATAGAAGAAAAAAACAAAAGTCGAAATATTGTTAGGAATAAATGTAAATCAATGATATTTTGATGCATTAAGACATTCTGTTGACGCCGTTTTTCGTAAACTTAAACAGTATAGCAATTAAGCAAATGGAAAATGGAGCAAATGAATTTAAAGAAGAGGACCAGAATGTTTTTACGTGGTTCAGCAGTTAATTCTGCCTAGTCCACGAGTCTATATTATTAAGATTTGGAGTTTTTAGGAAATTCTTCAGAGATGAACTACCCAGAGCTTTCTCTCAAGAAGTCAGAAATCAGAGAATCGGTCCCTCACAAGTGATGATTCCTTCTCTATTTATAGGGAATGTTATAGAGTTCATTCCCACATATTTCGGGAAGATATTCTGTATATCAATTGAAATAATGATATTAAATGCAATATCTCCTATATACATGGAAACGTCCCATGGAAATCGGGAACGGATAACAGATTAAATGATATCCCTTAAATATTGAGATTAAATAACAATAAATATGTTCACACGTAATGGGCTATCCCAGATGACTCATCAGGTCTTCGAGATCAACAATCGGCATTGTGACTGTCAAGACTTGCAGAACTGTTATGAACTTGTCACCCAACTTCAGGCCATGCTCGGGATAGGTAGGTACCGTCGAGGTTGTCACACCCGAGCTTGCACTTCCCAAGCTCGGACTGTCTTATCTGAAGATAGTCGGTAACAGATATATCCCAATGTTGTGCCATTTCGAACTCAGAAAATATCCCGAGGTTATACATCTTCGAGGTCGTTGCTTTACTTCAGAGATTTTATAGCTAGACCATACGATGTTTTCATATATTTCGAGCAATCCCCATCGACCCCACTCATAGAGTAACAATCTCCTTCAATCCGGGGGACCTTAAATTTTCACTGATGGGAGAACCATCAAACCCCCCTTCTACCTCGCAGTCAACCTCCATTCCCGCCTCGAAGAGAGAATTCTTCGAGGCCGAGAACTACTGGAGCTCGGTTTCTTCATTGGGGCAGATCTCTGAGATTTTGTCTCTCCACGGGATCAGACTGTCAGGCTTGCTGAAGTGTCGAGCCCCGACCTCCCACGAGCGAAGTTGTCGTGCTCCGTGAGATGGGAACCCCGACAACAAGTTAAAGTACGCGGCCTGGAGCCAGGAGCACATGAAGGCAGGGGCTTTACTGCCCTTAAAGTCCTTTTTTAAGGACTTATTAGACTTTGTTGGGCTCGCCCCTTTCCAGCTGAACACCAATTCATACAGGGTTTCGTCGGCCCTGAGGTCACTCTTCCACGAGCTAAAGTGGGAAGGACATTCACCAAAGGAGATTCTGTTTCTCTTTTGCTTGAAAAGCAATCCCTCCCGAGCTCGGGGAGGAGACAACTTCTACTACCTTTCGAGCTATCCCAAGGAGAAGAAAATCTTTGAGGATTTACCCAACCATCCCCCCGATTTCAAGAAGGATTTCTTTAGGACAAATGGCCTGGCTCCTTCCAAGTACTATTTCGTAAGTATAAAAAATCTCTTCTTTTTGTGCTCGAATTTTTTTTAGGCTCGAATTACTCATGATATGTTTGTTTCTTCAGCCAATTATCATTAGGCTTCTCCCTCTGATAAGATGAAAGAGCACAAGGAGACCTTTCTCCAATTACCTTACGGTAGGCGCTCCCTTTCGTATCTTCTTCATCAAGATATGCTTCGAGCTTGCGGGCTTCTGGAAAAGGATCATTCTACAAATGATTGGTCGAACAAGAAATATACAAGGTGGGAGTTTGTGCTTCCCCCAACTGGCAGCCTCCCTCCGAGGCGCACTTCGAAGCCACAACCCCCAGCTCAACATCCCAGGAGTCCGCAATTAGGGAACGAGGCCAATGACGAGGCCTCGAGCTCGAGCAATAGAGGTACAGTCATCCTTAGCTCGGACTTATGGTGTCCCTCATTGCTTAAGCATAAGCCAGACAGATTAGTCTTGTGTGAAGATGATAGGGACCATTTTTATGTATGGTCCTGGGTAGATGAGAGAGTACATAGGTTCGATAGTTGGCTAGGGACATATGACACTATGTATAGTCTGAACGAGGTATGGAATGAAATAGCCGTTCAATATGGGACAAATGATTATAGAGACCTTTTGAGGTTAACTTCCATGTATAGGGAAAGTACTCCCCCCGCCTCCTCTGAAGATGGGAGAATTACGTGGTCGCTGAGCACGATCTCGGGGGAGAGTTCCAGTTAGGTTTCTCTTTACTTGTCCTTTTATTCCTTGCCTGTCTGCATCATGCTAACGTTTTGTCTTGGAATTTCTTATAATGTGGTGTAATTTTGCAGGTGCCATGGACTTTGATCTTGACACTGTGCTTGCCAGTGGCGAGGCGGCTCAAAGGAGCAAGCGCCTGAGGGGCTCGCAAAAGTCAGACCGACCTGCCAAGCTCCTTAAGAGGACTGAGAAGACTCCTCCTCCACCATCTCCCACTGTTACGAGCCCAGCTGTGGATCCGAATCCTTAGGTCGAAGCATCCACTACGGTCATACCTCCCTTGCCTCCTCCGATCATGGTTCACTCAACGCTCGGCCCACCCCCGAAGAATCCCTCGGCCTCCAAAACACGCATGTTGTCGATTTCTACCCATGTCGATGAGTATGTAGTCAACAATGCTGCTGGGCCCCATGGGGCTACACTTGGTTCGGACTTCTGTCTTAGGTGGGCCAGAGCTTTGGCAGCTTTGACGCTCCTCAGTGGCAGTTTTTGAACAATGCTCAGGATTGCAACACACTTTACAACAAGAGTATCGAGTTCACTGCTACGGTAACTTTTCTCATCTTACTTTTATTTGTACTTGTGCTTAGTGTATGTTTTAACTCGATTTCTTTGTGTGTCAGGCTCTTGCTGTCTCTGCTCAGCTTAATTATAACTTGAACAATGAAGTCCATTCAAGCATGTCCTATGCCCAGGAGTCGAAGGATCTCCAACTTAAGCTTACTGACGAGCTCAAGGCCGCAAAGGCAAAGATGGAGGTTGAAGTTGAACAGATGAAGGCCAAGACAACCAAGCTCAAGAAGGTGAATGCCCGGCTCGCGGAGCTTGAGAGGATCAATGCCAAGCTTGAGGAGGAGAAAGCGGCCACTTTCGAAATAATGGAGGGTGAAAAGGCTCTTCTTCTCCCAAAGTTCAAGGAGAAGAAGGATCGGGCAGTCGATCTGGCCACGTATAGGATCTGGGCCAGTAATGCCGATCTCGATACCAGCTTCCTAGGCTCTTTCGAGGCAGAACTCGTGGCCAAATGGCAGGCTCAACCCGACGCTTAGGACGCTGCTCGGGATTAGGTAGATAGAGCCAAGGACGATGTTGAGAAGGCTAAGGAGAATGCTCCTCCCTACTAAATCTCGACCTGGGGCTGCGTCCCTTTGAACCTTTTGTAATAGCTTTTATCTTCTGTTTTTTATGCCCCTGGGGCCAAGACAATTTATAGCTCTTGTAAGAGATATTCTTTCTTTTATTTATGATATTCGCATTTGACTTTACTTTAATATTTTGTCTTTTTATTTCTTAAGTCAAAATATTTCAAGCAATTCATATTAAGTGACCTTATGTCTGTTTATTCATAAAAACACATGGTGGATTTAAGCTCGAGCTTCAATGCATTCATGCACAGTTTGCTCGATATATCCGTGTCCGATCTCGTTATTTGTCAAGCTCAAAACTTACTTTTACCATACACCCGAAAGTACTTATATGGCGTGTAACGTAGGTGGTTTAGTTATATCTTGCTTTTTTTAGTTACTTTTCCTTGTCATCGGGTAGCTCCCCAAGGTTATGAGGTCGAAACTATCTTTTTGCAAGATATTCCAGCCTCGATCTCTACTCAACTTGAAGTAGGTTTATTTATGTTCCAACTTACTGTCGATTAGTTTTAGCTGGTTTACTCCAAACCTATTCAGGTCGTGTTTTTGGTTCGTAGTCCATACACTTTTATTTTTGATCTAGTTATGTCTTAGATTGCACATTTGGTTTTATCCAAATTAATTTGGCTCGCACTTTTGCTTATATCCAAATACTTTTAATAATTTGGTTATGTCCAAAGTATGTTAACTCGCGCATCTGGTTATATCCAAACACTTTTATTTTTAATAATTTGGTTATGTCCAAACTTTCTTAGCTCGCATATTTGCTTATATCCAAACATTGTTATTTTTAATAATTTGGTTATGTCCAAACTATCTTAGTTCGCGTATTTGGTTGTATCCAAACGCTTTTATGCTTTTCGTATATGCTATTTTATTTTTTCAAGCTGACGATATATATACCACTAATGCCCCCTTAATATCCTATGAGTGTGACCATAGGTTATTAAATCAAGAGAGTTTGCAAAAAATACAGCATATTGAAACGATAATGAAGTTTATTTGGAATTGAACAATAAAAGAAACATAGCAAAGATAAACAAGCATGGTTACAGGTGTCATTGTTCCTACACTATAGATAGTAAGGTTGCAGATGTTCGCCATTCCATGCTCGTGGTACCAAATCCCCATTCAATCTTGCCAATTTGTAGACGCCAGGTCGGATAACTGATTCTATCTGATAAGGTCCTTCCCAATTAGGCCCGAGCACGCTAGCAGCTGGGTCCCATGTAGCCAAGAACACACGCCTTAGCACCAAATCTCCCACACCAAATTTTCTATGTCGAACCCTCTTATTGAAATACTGGCTAGCTCGCTGTTGGTATGCAACATTTTTTAGCCAAGCCTCGTCCCTTCTTTCTTCAATCAGCACTAGACTTACTTCGAGCTGGTATTGGTTCGAGGCTTGGTCATAAGCGTGGGTTCGGATGTTGGGTATTTCGACCTCGATTGGCAGCATAAACTCGCATCCATATGTGAGAGAAAATGGGGTGTGTCCTATTGAAGTATGGGTTGTGGTTCGATATGCCCACAAAACTTGGGGATATTCTTCGGGCCAGTTCCCCTTAGCTTCTTCCCACTTCTTCTTCATAGAACTCTTTAGGGTTTTATTTACAGCCTCGACTTGGCCATTCGCTTGGGGATGGGCCACGGAGGAGAAGCTTTTTATTATCCAATTTTTCTCACAAAAGCTGGTAAACAAATCGTTATCGAATTGAGTACCATTATTGGACACTATCTTCCTTGGCATCCCATATCGGCAGATGATGTTCTTTACCACGAAGTCCAAGACTTTCTTCGAGGTAATTGTTGCCAGAGGTTTGGCCTCGGTCCACTTCGTAAAGTAATCTACTGCGACTACTGCTGTAACGACCCAAATTCGCTAATAAGGCTTAAGGGCCTTGATTAGTGTGCTAGGAGGGCAGGTTGGGATTTATGTGTGATTTTATGAATTAAATGCATGATTATGATTTAAAGCATGTTATTTGGCTATTTGTTTAACTGAGATGCATGGCTATGTTTACTAGTATGCATGTAGGCCCGGATCGTGTTAGAAGGGCATAATTGTAATTTTGGCCATGTTGGGCATAACTCTATTGATATGTGATAATTTTATTCTGTGAATTGTACCACGTGGGTGTGGTTGTTTTATTGTGATGCACGTGCCGAGACGGTCCTAGAGAGCTAGTTAACTCAAGAGTCACAACGGGATTTCTATACCCGGCTCGGGAGGAGCCTAGGGGTACCTCGGGATTTTATGGTTAAGTTGAGGTTTAGCGGGTAATGGTTATTGGAGATTTAGTAACCTGGGTAACCATTAGTTACTGCTGAGAGTAACAAGTTTTAGAAAGAAAATGGTAGAAATGAAAGGACTTAAGTGCCCTTGAGGTTTAAGTAGGAAAGGATAGGCAAGGAGGGGAAAAATGGTCATTTGGTTGGGAAATAGATAAATGGCAGCTGGGATTTGGGGGTATACGGTTTGGGGCATTTATGCCACTTGAGGCTTGATAGAAATTGAAGAGAAGAAAGAGAAGGAGAAAGAAGGTTAGGGCAAGAAGAAGAAGAGAAAGAGAAGTGGGAGTCTAGGAGGAGATCAAGGACTTTGTGTGGGTTCTCCATTTGAGGTAAGGTTTTTTGACTCATCTAAGTTTTGATTTCTGTTTTGATTGGTAAAATCTAGAGCTTAAGTTGTTTTTGTTGAGTTTTGAGTTAGTTGTTTGAGTTTTGGTTTGGGTGGCTGAAAATAGGCATCAAGGGGTGGATTCTTGGGTGTGTTGATGTTTTGATCTTGTATCTAGTGCCTATAGGTTGTTAAGTTGTTCATATGAAGCTTGGAATTGAGTTTTGGGGTTTAGATATTGGTCTAGGGTGATTTGGAGAGGTTGAAGCTCGGGAAAACGCGAAGGAAAAACCCAGAATTCTGGGTCTGCGAGGGCGTGCCGCGGCACGGGTTTTGCTTGCCGCGGCGGGGAGCCTCTGGTTTATGGGTGCCGCGGCACAAGGCAAATTTCAGGATGGCATTTTTAGGCAATTTTAGGCCTTTGCTCCGGGGGTTCGGGGGATGTCTCCGGGGTGTTGTTTTAAGGTTTTAGAGGTCCCGGGAGTGTAGGATTGGTCCCGGGAAGTGGTTTTGGGTTGATTAGTAATGAGGTATGTTTCTTGTGTGTTGTGACTAGGTTCTTGGAGAGGCTCGTGCTAGAGGATTGTGCTCGTGGCTTTAGTGCATCAGGAGGCTTGGAATGCAGGTAAGAAAACTATAACACCCGTAGGATAGGGCGTGGGCCCATAGTATGATTGCGGGGCGCGGCCCTATATTGCATCACATGTTAGGGTGCAGACTTAAATGAATAAATATTTGATTGCATGTTGTTGTGTTATATTATATGTGTGATTATGATGAAATGAACGGCAAGGGCCGAGTACGGCGTAAGCCGGGGCGGCCGTGGGCCGAGTACGGCGTAGGCCGGGGCGGCCATGGGCCGAAAGTAACACCTAGCACATGGGATGCTATAGTCAGGACGGGGCCCGGTGGATTCATGTGTTATGCTATATTCAGGGTGGGACCCAAGGGATACATGAGTTATCCTCGCGGTGAGAACCGATACCCCAGGGCTTTGGTAAGGTCTCTGGGGCGGCATGGCCGTGTTTGCTTAGTCTAATGGTTGACTTGTTCATTTGAGGATTATCTGTTATGATAAACTGTATACATTGCATATGTTATGTTCTGCATGAGTTTTCTTGCTGGGCTTCGGCTCACGGGTGCTCTGTGTTGCAGGTAGGGCAATGACTGAGTCAACCAACCATGAGTACGGAGAGCGTGAAGCGACGCGTATATGTTTGGCCTGCCCGACTGCTTTGGTTGGGGGTTTATTTGAAAATGGCTATAATAATCTATGATTTTTATGATTTATCAACTGTGAACTCATTTTTTTGATGTAAATAGTTTTCAAACCTTATTTTGGGATCCCAATGTTTAATATTAGGAGTTTTATTGAAACAACGCATTTTTCTAAGATTACAGCCTTAACTTTTAATTAGTCACACTTTCGTTTCAAAGCCTCGGTTAGCGAGATCCTTGCACACTGTTTTGTCTTAAAACTCACTAAGTAACGGCTCTAAGGAAGTAGGGCGTTACAACTGCGTACTTGACTCCGCCTTTGCCAGTTGGCGACGAGCCCATGAGGTCGATTCCCCAGACAACAAATGGCCATGGGGAGGTCATCATAGTTAACTCGGAAGGTGGAGCTCAAGGGATTGTGGCGAATCATTGACACTTATCGCATTTCTTGACGTAACCAAACGAATCTGCTTTGATGGTAGGCCAGAAGTACCCTTGGCGTATGATTTTCTTAGATAGACTATGCCCCCAGTGTGGTCTCCACATAATCCTTCATGAATCTCTTCGATGACCTTCTTAGCCTCGGGTGGAGCCACACATCAGAGTAATGGCATAGAGTATCCTCTTATATATAGCCTTCCATCCACAATGGTGTACCTGGGAATCTGATACATCAGTTTTCGAGCCTTGGTCCGTTCTGCTGGGAGAATGTCGGTTTCAAGGTATTCAATTATCGGGGTCATCCAGGTTGGCTCAGAGTTAATCATGCAGACATCTTCATGTTCAGGCTCGCATATACTGGGTATCGATAGATGTTCGATTGGCACAATGTTCTGCTCGTCGATGTTGGCGGATGTGGAGAGCCTGGCTAGGGCGTCTGCATTCGAATTTTGCTCTCGGGGAACCTGCTCTATCGTGTAAAACTCAAAATACTCAAGCGCTGCCTTTACTTTTTCTAAATATGCATCTATTCTTGTCCCACGAGTCTGGTATTCCCCTAAGATTTGGTTGACCACCAACTGGGAGTCACTGTAGCAATGTATCGCCTTAGCCTTGAGTTCCTTGGCTATTTGGAGTCCTGCCAGTAGAACTTCGTATTCAACCTCATTATTTGACGCCTCTAAGTCAAATCTCAAAGCGGAGTGAAATCGACTTCATGTTGGGGTGATCAATTTTATTCCTGCCCCCGACCCATTTTCATTGGAAGACTTGTAACACCCCAAGTTGCTAATAAGGTTTAGGACCTTGATTAGCGTGGCTGGAGGGCAATAAGTGAATTAACATGATAATATATGAATTTGAGTGAATATGTGATTAGAATGCATGTTTAGGTGGTATAAATATGCATGCGGGCCCCGTTTGTATGTTAGGGGTAAATTGGTAATCTTAGCCCACTGAGGGCATAAATGTAATAATTGAATTGTATGATTAATACCACGTGTGAGTGGTGATATTATTGTGATGCACGTGCCGAGACGGTCCTAGGGAGCTGTTAGTTTAAAAGTCACAACGGGATTTTATACCCGGCTCGGGAGGAGCCTAGGGGTACTTGGGGAATTTTGTAAGTTGAGTTGAGAATTAGTGGTTAATGGTTATTGGTGATTGAGTAACCATTTGTAATTAGCAAGGGTAACAAGTTTAGATAAGAGAAATGGTAGAATTGTAAGAAAGTAGAAATGACAAAAAGGGCCTTGGGGTTTAGTTAGAAGGGGAAATAGATGGAAGGGCAAAGTGGTCTTTTGGCAGGGATTTAGATCACTTCAGCTAAGGGAAAGATCATTCACGTTATTCTCATTTGGGCAACTCAGTTTTTGCTGAAAATTGGAAGAAAACCAGAAGAAAAGTTGAAAGGAAGAAGGGGGCTGAAGTTGGGAGACCTAGGAGGAGAATCAAGGTGGTTTAAGGCAATTAAGTTGAACATAAGCTTAGATTATTCAGAGGTAAGGATTTGTCTCTGTTTTGTTTAAGTTTCAAGTCTTGTTTTTAGAGAATAAGCATGAAATTGAAAGAGAGTTGTGGCTAGTTTTGTATGGAATTCAGTTTGGATAATCAAGGGGGAAAGTGGCTTGAAGCTGAGATTGAAGAGAATTCAAGCTGAATTCTTGATTGAGGTAAGAATTTTTAACATGTTTGAATTTTGTATCTGATGTGGTTTAAGATTCTAGGAGCATGGTTTATATCTCTCAAGCTCTGATTTAAGTTTTGGAAACCATGGTTTAAGTTTCTAAAGTTTGAAACTCAAGTGTGGATTTTGGGTGTAATTGTGTAATTGAGCTTGTTGTTGATGTTTATAGGTTGGTAAATGGTTTATTTGGGGTTTTAAACTGGTTTTGGGGTTTAGGTATGCATTGGGGTGGAATAGGGAGTGTTTTGGCTTGGGGAAAATGCAGGAGAAAACCCAGATTTTTGGGTTTGCGAAGGGGCCCCGCGGCCTTATTCTTTGGCGCCGCGGCGCGAGGCTGCATCAGGGCTGGGGGTACTCTCTGACTTGCTGGGCGTCGCGGCGCTAGGCTATTTTCAAGATAGGGTAATTTTGCATTTTTGGGCATTTGATCTGGGGCTCGGGGGATGTTTCCATTGTGTTGTTTTGGGAAATTGGAGGTCCCGAGAGTATGGGATTGGTCCCGGGAAGTGGTTTTGGATTGGTTAGTATTAAAGGATGTTTTATATGTGTTGTGACTAGGTCTTCGGAGAGGCTCGGGATAGAGGACCGTGCTCATGGCTTTGGTGCATTGTGAAGCTCGGGATACAGGTAAGAAAACTGTAGCACCCGTAGAGCAGGGCGTGGGCCCATAGTGTTGTTGCAGGGCACGGCCCTAGATTGCATTATTGTTAGGGTGTAGCCTTGATTGAGTTATTATATGCTTGAATGATGTTTAAGTATGCTATATGTGTGGATATAGTAGAACGAACGGCAAAGGAGCCGAGAACGGCGAGGGGCCGAGAACGGCGAAGGCCGAGAACGACAGTGGGGCTGGGAATTTCACTTAGCACGTGGAGTGCTTATGGTTAGGGTGAGACCCCAATGGATACATGGGATATCCTTACGGTGTAGACCGAGAACCCAGGCTTTGGTAACGCTTCTGGGATGGCATGGCCGTATATGTGTTTAAATCTTATGGACTGTCTGTATATCTGTGAGTTATCTGCTATAACTGTTGTATGATATGCACATGTTATGTGCTGTGAGCATTTTCTTGCTGGGCTTCGGCTCACGGGTGCTCTGTGCTGCAGGTAAGGGCAAGGAGAAATTCAACAAGCCATGATTACGGAGAGCGTGGGGCGGCGCGTACATGTTTGGCCTGCCCGACTGCTTTGGTTGGGGGAATTTTGAGAAATTGCTGTATTAAACTATGTTTTTGTTAATTAGTCATCTGTAAACCTATTTTGAATTGTAAATATTTTACAAACCTTATTTTGGGATCCCAAATGTTAAACTCTTGGAACTTTTAATGAGATAGAGTACTTTTAAAGATTACAGCCTTGACTTTCTGTTTCATCACACTTTTGTTCTAAAAACCTCGTTAGCGAGTTAATTGCACATTTTAAACTCACTTAGTAACGGCTCTAAGGTAGTAGGGTGTTACAAGACCCATCCACAGCTCGCGGGCTGGGGTTATAACTTCGTTGTCAGTCATTCTAGTGCATTCCACTATGAAGTCTGCCAGGGCCTGTCCTCTTATGGTTGTCCTCGGATGGTAAGTGATCTCAAATTTTCCAAGTTCAACGGCCCATTTTAGTAATCAACCCGAGGCTTCTGGCTTGGACAAGACTTGTCATAGTGGTTGATCGATTAGCAAATGGATGGGGTGTGCCTGGAAGTAAGGTCGGAGCTTTCAAGATGAGTGGATTAGGCTGAGAGCCAACTTCTCCATTAAGGGGTATCTCAATTCTTCCCCCAGTAACCTTTTGCTAACATAGTATACTGGCTTTTGCACCTTCTGTTCTTCTCAGACGAGCACGGTGCTAATGGCGTGCTCGGTCATAGCGAGATATAGGTACAAAATCTCTCCTATGATAGGTTTCGACAAGATAGGGGGTTCTGCGAGGTGCTTCTTGAGCTCATGAAAAGCTAGCTCGCATTCCTCCGTCCACTTGAATATTTTGCCTCCTCTCAGAAGGTTGAAAAATGGGAGACATTGGTCTATAGATTTCGAGATAAACCTACTCAGTGCCGCCATCCGTCCAGTCAAACTTTGGACATCCTTATGCTTTCGAGGTGAGGGCATATCAATTAGAACCTGGATCTTGTCTGGATTAGCCTCTATTCCCTCGGCATTCACAATGAAACCTAGGAACTTCCCTGACGACACTCCAAAAGAGCACTTCTGGGGGTTGAGCTTCATGTCGTACCCACGTAACACGGCAAAGCACTCTTCAAGGTCGTCCACATGGTTATTGTTATGTTTAGATTTAACTAACATATCATCAACATAAACTTCCATGTTATTACCTATCTGTTTGGAGAACATCATGTTTACAAGCCGTTGGTAAGTGGCTCCAGCATTCTTGAGTCCGAACGGCATGACATTGTAGCAATATAGTCCTTTATCTGTCACAAAACTCGTATGCTCTTGGTCTAGGGCATGCATGTCAATCTGGTTATATCCAGAATAAGCGTCCATGAATGACATAAGTCCATGCCCAGCTGTGGCATCTACGAGCAGGTCGATCCGAGGTAAGGGGAAGCAGTCCTTAAGACAAGCTTTATTGAGATTTGAATAATCGATACAGGTTCGCCATGTCATGTTAGGTTTCGGAACTAGCACCGGGTTGGCGACCCAATCAGGATAGAAGGCTTCTCGTATGAATCGGTTTGCCTTTAATCAGTCGACCTCTTCCTTTAGGGCCTTCTTCCTGTCATCATCTAGGAGTCTTCGCTTTTGCTGCTTCGGGGGGAAGCTCTTGTCAATATTTAGAGCCTGGCTTACCACATTCGGATTTATCCCTACCATGTCCGAATGTGACCATGCAAAAACATCCTACTTCTTTTTCAAAAAGCAAATTAATTCCTATTTTGTTTCTTCTAGAAGATTTTCCCTACATTCACTGTTATCAGGGGGTCTACTTCTTCGAGCTTGACCTCTTCGAGCTCTTCTAATGGCTCGAGATCAGCTCTTTCCTCTATTCTCGGATCAATTTCTTTGTCTATCTCGAAGACTGTCCCATCCTTATTCTGAATTATGACAAGTGTTTGTGCACTTGTCTATTTTTTTTCCTCTAATGGAAATGCTATAGCATTCCCTTCCTGCGAGCTGGTCTTCTTTCAGCGTCCCAATGCCACTAGAAGTCGGGAACTTGATCACCAAGTGCCTCACACACGAAACTACCCCTAGCCCTACTAGGGCGGGTTTCCCAAGCAGTACGTTGTAGGCCGATGGTAGATCCACTACTACGAATTCCATCATCTTCGTTGTCGAGATCAAGAAGTCTCCCAAGGTTACAGGGAGTTTGATGGATCCCATACAGGCAATCCCTTCTCCTGAAAAGCTATACAATGTCATTGCATAGGCCTTTAGGTCACAAAGCGTGAGTCCCATCTTTTCTAAGGTGACCTTAAAGAGGATATTCGCTGAGCTCCTGTTATCAACCAAGACTTGGTGAACCCTCTTGTTCACGAGCTGAAGGGTGATGACCAGTGGGTCGTTGTGAGGAAACTGCACATGAGACGCGTCGTCCTTAGTAAAAGTTATAGGTTAAGATTCAACCCTCTGTTGTTTTGGAGCTCTGGGTTCGGGTTCGTAAGGGGACCCGTCACCAGTTTTCAGCTCATTCACGTATCGTTTTTGGGCTTTCCTGCCTGATCCTGCAATATGAGGTCCCCCCGAGATGGTTTTCATTAGCCAGGTAGATATTCTCCCGAGACTCACTGAGCTTGGTATACACCTTGTACACAGAGAAATATCTTTCCCCTTTCTTCTTCTTTCCCCATTTTTCCTCGGGATTATTCCCTTCATTCTTCTTAGTGGCCATAGGATCCACCAAGGTCGAGGCAGAGTTTACGTTTATTGTTGTAGTTACGGGCTGAGACGCCATATTCAATGCTGACCTCGCCTATTCTACATTAACAAACCTCTAAGCTTGTCGATTGAAATCGGTTAAGGACCTCACGGGTTTCCTTTGCATATCTTCCCAGAGAGGGCTTCCAGGCATTACTTCGGCTTGTTAGCCATTAAATGGTCGTTGTCGTCTACGTCACGAGTTGGGCCACTTCCAAATTAAACCTTGTAAGGTAACTTTTCAATGTCTCATTCGGCTGCTGTTGGACATTGGTCAAGGCAGATTCCTTGGGCCTTATTTCGACCATGGCTTTGAATTTCTTCTTGAAATCTCTAGAAAATTGATCCCAAGAAGCAATCGAATGCCTCTTATATTTTTCAAACAAGTTTTTTTGTTGGTCCTGTGAGCAAGGTTGGAAACAGTATGCATCTAGGCTTGTATCCCACATTACTTGCTCTCATAATTGTATTGAACGTACTCAAATGACTGTATGGATCAGAATTCCCATCAAATGGTTGGACATGAGGAATTCGGAATCCTTGAGGAAACGGGGTGTTGGATATATGGGGGGCGAAGGGTTCGAGTTCTTTGTCAAACTCTTTGTCCCGATTTCGACGCTGTTCATTTTGTAAGAGCCTGAATGCTCTTTCCAGTTGTTCAATCCTTTCTTGGACTGGATCCACAGGGGGTCTGACTTGAAACTAATTATAGTTGATCACAACTCCAGCTTCGCGCCTCCGCATAGGATTCTTGTATCCGTTGAGGTGATCCCTTAGTTCTGGATTCGAGGGGTTACCATTACTTCGATTGGTTCAAGTGTTCTCATAAATCTGAGTGATCCCTTCTATTTCTAGTATTTCTGCTTCCTTGGTCATACATACTGACTGATCTAGTGTCTCCTGAGCCTTCACTAACATGGCTCATTGCGCAGTTGTTTTGAGATGGGTTCCTTGCTGGTTGTCTTGTCTCAATAGTATGAGACCAAGACATTTGGCTTCTCATGGGTTGGGTACCTCTATGCTCCCTAGTAGTCTCCCCATATCCATGTCTTTGCCCAGCTCGCCTTTCCCTATCACCCCGAGTCGGTTGCGTGTTTCTCCGAGTTGGTGAGGGATACCTTATTGGCGATGGTGGGTGCCTTATGGGTGATGGTGGTTGCCATCCATTACGAGGCCTAGAAGGTCCCGAGTTTGCCTGAGCTAGTTCAGGAACGTTCTGCACGTTACCAGGATTTTGGGTCCAAGCCTCCGTGGGGGCTCGGTTATTCCTTATCTCGGTCGGTACCTCTGCAGTTGAGTTGGCAGGAGCTCCAGCCCGGGTACTTCTCCGGGGCCTTGAGGGAGCGGGCTGTTTTGCAGGTGGCAAAGGTTGCTCCGTTCTTTGGGTGGCAGCGTTTTTGCAAGGTCGCCCACGAGGCCTGCGTGGTGGAACATGAATGTCTCGTGGAGGCGGAGGCGGAGGCGGGGCCTGAGCCGCCTGGGCCTCGGTAGCCAGTCTAGCCAGCTCCTCATTACGTTTTTTGGCTTCTGCCAACTGCTTTTGCAGTTAACGATTTTCGAGCTCCACTATTGGGACATATCGTTTTAGATTATAATACATGTCCTCGTCGTCCCTAGGAGCTGGTGGTCCCCGAGAGTCGGATGACCCGCTCCTTTCATCAGGATCCGAATTCATCATAGGCTATTTTCCAGGGCGTCGGGGGTAGTCAGCTTCATCTAAAATTTCCTCCTCTGGAATGTTGGGATCATTCGCTACCATTGTTGATTCAGGGAAGCTTTTTGACTAGACTCACACACGTACTGCTTAATGCTCTCAATGAAAGCACCAATCTGTTGACGCTATTTTTTGTCAACTTAAACAGTAAAGCAATTAAGGAAATGGAAAATGGAGCGAATGAATTTAAAGAAGAGGACAAGAAGGTTTTTACGTGGTTCAGCAGTTAATTATGCCTAGTCCACGAGTCTATATTATTAGCATTTGGAGTTTTCTGGAAATTTTTTAGAGATGAACTACCCAGAGCTTTCTCTCAAGAAGTCAGAAATCAGAGAATCGGTCCCTCACAAGTGGTGATTCCTTCTCTATTTATAGGGAAGGTTACAGAGTTGATTCCCACATATTTCGGGAAGATATTCTGTATAACAATTGAAATAATGATATTAAATGCAATATCTCCTATATACATGGAAACGTCCCATGGAAATGGGGAACGGATAACAGATTAAATGATATCCCTTAAATATTAGGATTACACAACAATAAATATGTTTACACGTAATGGGCTATCCCAGATGACTCATCAGGTCTTCGAGATCAGCAATCGGCATTGTGACTGTCAAGACTTATGGAACTGTTACAAACTTGTCACCCAACTTCTGGCCATGCTCGGGATAGGTAGGTACCCTCGAGGCTGTCACACCCGAGCTTGCACTTCCCAAGCTTGGACTGTCTTATCTGAAGACAATAGGTAACAGACATATCCTAGTGTTGTGCCATTTTGAACTCAGGAAATATCCCAAGGTTATACATCTTCAAGGTTGTTTCTTTACTTCAGAGATTTTATAGCTAGACCATACGATGTTTTCATACATTTCGAGCTCACACTTGACGAGCCCAGTCTTCGGGGTCATATCCTCTTGTCTCGAAATCTGGGTGTAACACATTCAAAAAGTTTATTTACCTTGTTTTTTGAATGAGAGAATTCAAACCCCTAAAAAGTTTGAGTTTTAGGGTTATTGAAATCTCTACATCTTCCACAACAAAAGCATATCATGGGTCAATGTTCTATTACTTCATATAATATAATGCTATATTAAATAATGTAACAAATTGTGATTTCTCACACCTTGTAACATATTATTGAGAATTATGAAATATGAGACATGTGTATGCCTAAATGTGACACATTTTGGAGTTACAAAATTAGTTACAAATTTATTACCCAATAATGTGTAGATTGAGAGATACACATTTGTGTCTGAATTTTATAGGGCAATTATGTAATATGGTTGTCGGAACATGTTTTTAACTCCATACACAATAGGTGTATGGAAGTTACCAAATCATGTGGGAAAGGGTTTGGGAAGGATTGGAGAAATTGAATTTTTGGAGGTTGAAATTGCATGTGGCCACGGCCACTGATTATCCCTGGCCATGACTTGAGGGACAGAGGCCAGTGGCCGCAGCTAGGGATGTTGACAGCCAACTCCAACTTCTTTTTCCATTTTAAACGGTTCTAACACCTCAGGTAACTCTCAAAGCTCTTTTTTAATTCCATAAACATCAAATTAAATATTGGTAACAACCATGGGTGTTGGTGGAATTTGAAATTCATATAGTGTCTCAAAACTTTATAAATAGGAGCCTATTTCTCACTTGTAAGACACACCATTTTCTATCTACAAAGAACTTGGTTGGAAAATACACTGTAACGCCCTACTACCCTAGAGTCATTACCATGTGATTTTAAAATGTGCCACTAACTCGCTAATTGAGGTATTAGACCAAAAATTGTGATAAATTAAAGTAAAGACTCATTCCAATAAAAATTTTGTACAAAAAGTTTGGACAATCATTTAAATCATAAATGTGTTATATTGGGATCCCAAAATGTTGTTTAAAATGTATTTATAACTCAAAAGTTATTATATAGTCGACCTAGGCGACAAAACCAAATATTTATAACGTGTTCCTCAAAATAACCCCAGCCGAGGCGGCTAGGTAGGCAAAACATGTACGCGCCGCTCCATGCCTTCCAACTCATGCTTGATTGGCCTTTCTCTTGCCCTTACCTACACCATAGAGCACCCGTGAGCCAAGGTCCAATAAGAAAACTCCACAAACATAACATATAACAATTCATTTCAATAAATGCTTAACCTAAACCGACACAACAGACAATTCTCACAGTGGCCTCAGCTGATCAAGGTGCGTTACCAGGCACCAGGTTCATGGTCTTCATTGAGCGGGTGAATACAGCACCCTAGACGGCCATGCCATAGCGGCATGCATTCAACATGCTTGTTTCCGTTTCCAGCCCTTGCCGACCCCGGCCTTTGCCGATCCCGACCTTTGCCAATCAGCCACAAACACATATATAAGACAGAACAATTATAGGCATTCATATATAACACTAAACACAGATAATCAGGCCATGCCCTGCTCTATGGGCACAAACAATTTTCTTACCTGAGTTCCGAGCTGACAGTGCAAGGCGATCCCGAGCACGATCCCTAATCCCAAGCCTTAATGGTAAAACATAGTCACAACGTAATAATAAATAACCATCCCAATCTGAATCAATTAAAATACTTCAGAATAATATACTAGCCTCCGGGACCTCGAATTCTACTTAACCGGGTAGTAGGATCCTTCCTGAGCCCAAAACCCTAGTTGGCCACTATTTTCTAATTGAGTCGCAACCCTCCTCTGGGCGCCTTGAACCTCTACAAGTTAGAGAGCTCGACGCTCTCACCAGGGGGACACGGGCCGCGGTGCGTCCCAACCTGATCTTTATTTATTTTCATATAGATATAATATTAAACAAATTAATATGAGATAACCTAGAACATGTTTCTAAAATTGAATTCAAAGAAAAATAATGATAAGAATGCTTACATTATACGCAACGGAATAATAGAGTCATTCCTTCAGTTTCTCTAACCCTTGTATCCTTTCTGTCGTAGAGTATTACCAAGACACTTAACGGATCTTCAATTTTCTTCACAGCCTTCCAAAGTATGCTAGGAATCACCTAGACTAGAGTGGGAAATTCTCAACACATGAGATAGATACAGAGAAAAGAACAATAAGGCTTAGAAAAGGTCTTATGTTTAGAGAGAATCTAAAACATATCAGAAACTTGTGTTTCAGAAATTTGAACTTGTGACTTGTGATTTCAACTATCTCTTAAACATTCCTTTTATAAACTCAAAAAGGTCATTTATTAATTAAAAAATTAATAAAATAATAGTCAAATAACAGTCCTAGGTCGAAATTATCATGGGCTTTAGGCCCATGAAATTTCTCATTTGATTATAAGCCCGTTGGACTTAAAATCAATGCCTGTATTATTTTCTATTGATTTAATTAATTAAACAATTATTCAAATTAATTATTTATAATTTGAACCTTTATTTATTAATAAAGATACCAATTTATCTTAATTAATAAATCTGCCATAATTTCTATTTTCTTCTCTAAATTGTATAGCTTTGTGAAACTATCCAAAATGGACCTAGTCAACTTTGATAATTAGATCAATTAATTGAGACTATCTAGATGATTTTATCCAAGGTACCATGGGGACCATAGGCCTATGAAATCAAGCTCCAATAAGTTATCATAAATCTAACAAATAAATTTACTAACTTATTAATTCCTCGTGACTCCACTAAAGACTCGGAATCACACTCTTGAATTCATAGAACGGTCTATAAAAAATATAGATATGTTATTAATTATCCATTGTTACAACCATAATTGTCTCTCAATCCTCTATAGACGGTCTACAATGAGATGGGACTAAAATAACGTTTTACCCCTCATTGTATTTTATCCTTAAAACACTTAGTTACTTGTAAATGATATTTTAGTAAACTAATACTAATTACTGAAATGAGATCTCTATCATTTAACACCTTGAACCAAACTAAAAGGAAACCATCATTTCACTTCTTCATCAGAAGATATAGATGTTCATATCAATGATTAACACTCCCACTCAATTATACTACTGAGTTCCCAAGATGTAAGTATGGGCTAGTTCGTGGAGTAAGCTGGTAACGAACAAGTCAAATAACTCAAATAATATAATTAGTTAGAATACTAACCACTCAGAATTGAGATTGAATTGACTTATGGTCAACTATATGATATGACTAAAATAGATAACAACAGTATGTTTACTTATCGTATCAACTGTCAATATCGGTCCTGTTCGATGTAACAAATACATCCAATTTTATCTACTTTGCTAATGTTCTAGAAAGAACATAACAATACAATGTGTAAGTAGATCATATCGTAGATTGGCAAGTCAGTGTAAATCATGTGCACTGACTAATCTTAGGACTAACTTATTTTGAACATATAATCATATTTATAATCCACTGTGATTATGTCACTATAAATACGATTAGCTATATGCTCGGGGATTTAATAGAAGTTTATATTAAACAAATAATCATGAAAATAAAACATGTGAGCAAAGTGATTGACCAAGTCAAAAATGATTTCTATTCTTTTATTGATAATAAATGAGATTACAAAGAAATTTGATTTTTAATTAGGGCATAAAACCCCAACACAGGGCACTCTCACGCACACGGGTCGCGACGCTTGAAGAATAGCGCCGCAACTCGAGCTCGAAACCCAGAACTCCTTTGCGTTTTCTTGAGCCAATTCCACTGAGATTTACCCAAATCAACACCCAACCCCAGAATTGCGTCTAGAATCCATGTCAAGGCAACATAATCATTATAACTACCCCCAAATACTACTCCAAACCCTCACAAAAACCAAAAATCAAACCAAGGTTTAAACCTCAAGAAAACCATTAAGCTACAGCAGAAAACTACCAAAAATTCAGAGACAACCTTACCTCAATCTGGGAATTCAATCCCCCCTGAACTACTCCACTTAATCCTAGCTTTAATTCCTTAGTTCCCACGCATCAAATCGTCAATTCCTGAGCCAATTCTTCAAGAGTTTCACAAAACTTCCAAGCCTTAAGGAGAGAGAGTGCTACCCGAGAGAGAGAGAAAGATAAAGGGGCTAAGAGACTAAGTTCCTTTTGCTTAGTTCTAGACTCCTAAGGTCTAAGTCTATCCCTTTGCAAAAGACTAAAATGTCCCTTATCCAAATGTTTCCCTTCAACGACCCCAAGGGCAAAAACGTCATTTACCACATTCCCGCTAATTCCTCAAGTAGTCCTATAATCCACAATTAATCCTGGCATACCCAAATAACCGCTAACTAACTACCCATTACCCAATCAACTCCGAATACACACTACATTCCCAAAATACCCTAGGCTCACCCCGAGCTGGGTATTTGACCCCGTTGTGACTATTCCGCTAATCCTCTCCCTAGGACTTCCTCGGACCATACATCTCAAATATATCTCCACAACACTTTGGTCTTAAGCATAACACACACATAATTACATTTATGCCATGAACGCGCCAAAATTACAAATATGCCCTTGTTAACAAAAACGAACCCACATGCATATTTAATACACCTAAACATGCATATCTAATCATATCATATCATAACTCAAGCAATCAAATACTGATATACATATATCATGATTAATCATGTATTAATATAATTAATCAATTATTTCTCTCCCGGCATGCTAATCAAGGCACCAAGCCTTATTAGCAAATTTGAGACGTTGCAACTATCCCCTCGTTGCAGAAATTTCATCCTCGAAATTTACCATAATAGTTCGGGATGTTGATCCCGCATATCGGACTCAAGCTCCCACGTTTCCTCTTCCACCTTGTTATTTCTCCACAACGCTTTCACTAAGGCAATGTTCTTGTTCCGTAAGACTTTATCCTTTTGGTCTATGATTTGAACCGATTTATCCTCATAAGACAAATCCTGATCCAATTCCAGGTTCTCATAACTCAGCACATGAACAGGATCTGATACGTACTTCTGGAGCATAGACACATGAAATACGTTGTGAACCCCTAATAAAGATGGAGGCATAATTAATTTGTATTCCACCTCTCCAACTCGTTCCAAGATCTCAAAGGGGCCAACAAACCTAGGACTTAACTTTCCTTTCACTCCTCTCAAAGGTGAAACTCTGAGAAACACATAATCACTGACTTGAAACTCTACACTCCTATGTTTCAAGTTTGAGTAACTCTTCTGTCTACTCTAGGAGGCTAGCATCCGAGCTCTATTCTTCTCAATTGCCTTGTTAGTCACCTGAACGGTCTCAGGACCTAAGTACTTTCTCTCACCCATCATATCCCAATGAATGGGAAATTTGCACTTCCTCCCATATAACATTTCATATGGAGCCACTCCGATAATCGCCTGATAACTGTTATTATAAGAAAACTCAATCTAAGGGAGATACTTACTCCAAGATCCCCAAAAATCCAGCACACAGGCCCGCAATATATCCTCTAGTATTTGAATCGTCCTCTCATACTATCCACCCGTCTTAGGATGATAAGCTGTACTGAATCTCAACTGCGTGCCCATAGCCTTCTGCAGGCTCTCCCAAAACTTAGAGGTGAAGGTGGGATCCCTATTGGACACTATCGATCGCGGAGCCCCATGGAGATGCACAATCTTCTTTACATACAACTCAGCATACTGCTCCACCGTATACGTTGTTCTAACAAGCAAAATGTGGGTTGATTTGGTGTACCTATCCACAATTACCCACACGGAACCATGTTGTCCCATTGTTCTAGGCAATCCAACCATGAAGTCCATGGTAATATCCTCCCACTTCCACACTGGAATACCTAAAGGTTGCAGCAAACCTGTTGGCCTTTGATGTTCTTCCTTCACCTGCTAACAAGTTAAGCACTTGGCCACATAATCCACCACGTCCTTCTTCATTCCTTGCCACCAATACAGAGTCTTTAGATCTTGGTACATCTTCATCGTACCCGAATGTAGAGAATAAGCAGTTGTATGAGACTTATCCAGATTCTCTCGCCTGATACCGGAATCCATCAGAACGCAAATCTGATTTTTATATCTCAACAGATTTGACTCTGAAATAGAGAAGTCTCTAGCCAGTCCAGCTAAGAGATTCTCCCCGTGTTTCCTTAACTGAGGATCCTCCTTCTACACTTCTCTGATTCTCTCAAGGAGCGTGGACTAAAGAGTAATGTTGGCTAGCTGGCCAACTATCAGTTCAATTCCCACTCTTGTTATTTCTTCAGCTAGCTTTTCTGATATCTGTCTCGAACTGAATAACTGCCCTGGGCCCTTCTGACTCAACGCGTCATCCACCACATTTCCTTTCCTGGATGGTATAAAATCTCAAAATCATAGTCCTTTACCAACTCCAGCCAACATCTTTGGCGCATATTCAAATCCTTTTGAGTAAAAAAATACTTCAAACTTTTATGGTCAGTGTATATTTTGCACTTCTCCCCATACAAGTAGTGCCTCCATATCTTCAGTGTGAATACCACTGTTACTAGCTCTAGGTCATGAGTGAGGTACCTCTACTCATACTCCTTCAATTGTCTAGATGCGGAGGCTATCACCTTCCCAGCCTGCATCAATACACATCCCAAACCCCTGCCTTGAAGCATCGCAGTAGACCACAAACTTTTCTTTGTTTGATGGAAGACTCAATACCAAAGCGGTGATTAGTCGCCACTTTAAATCCTTGAAACTGTTCTCACATCTATCTATCCATACATACTTGGTCTTCTTACGCATTAGCTCATTCAACGGTGTGGTTACTCTGGAAAATCCCTCAACAAATCGCCAGTAGTACCCTGCTATTCCTAGGAAGCTTCTAACCTCTGGTATACTGCTCGGCCTCGGCCAATCTCTCACTACCTCTGTCTTGGTTGGGACCACCAGAATCCCCTCCTTACTCACAATATGGCCTAGAAATGTTACTTGGGGTAACTAGAATTCACACTTACTAAACTTAGCATACAGCTTATGCTCCCTCAACCTTTGTAGTACTAAATGGAGATGTTGCTCGTTTTCTTCTTATGATTGGGAGTACACCAGTACATCATCAATGAATACTATGACAAACTTATCCAAATAATCAATGAATACCCTATTCATCAAATTCATGAAGGTTGTTGGGGCATTTGTTCAATTAAAAAGACATGACAAAGAATTCATAGTGTCCATACCTTGTACAGAACACGGTCTTTGGTATGTCCTCCTCATTAATCCTCAACTGATGGTAGCCAGACCGAAGGTCTATCTTATAGAACATAGTCTTCCCTTGTAGCTGATTTAACAAATCGTTGATCTTAGGCAGTGGGTACTTATTCTTAATAGTCAACTTATTCAACTCTCTGTAATTAATGCACATTCTTAAGGAACCATCTTTCTTCTTCACAAACAGCACCGGAGCACCCCACAGTGAAAAGCTGGGTCTAATGAACCCTAGATCCAGTAATTCCTACACCTGAATCTTCAGTTCCTTCAACTTTGCTGGCGCCATTCTATAAGGTGTCCTTGATACTGGTTCCGCTCTCAGTGCCAATTCTATGACAAATTCAATCTCTCGGTGTGGTGGAAAACCTAGCAGGTCTGCTAGAAATACATCAGGGAACTCACACACCAACCTAGTCTCACCCAGTCCAACTTAAATGACCCTAGAGATATCCACTATGCTCCCTAGGAATCCTACGAAACCTTCTTGCAATAGGTCTCTAGCTTTCAATGCAGAGATCATAGGTACTCATGGTCCAGTCACCATCCCCAGAAACATGAAAGGTTCCTCTCATTCAGGATCAAAAGTTACCATCCTATGCTTGCAGTCTATCATCACCCCATACTTTAACTACCAGTCCATTCCTAGAATCATATCAAAGTCATCCATCACCAGTTCAATCAGATCCACAAACTACTCCCTACTGCCTATCTCTACTAGTAATGCTCTAACCCACCTCCTAGAGACTACCAGTTCCCCAATTGGCAACAAAGTCCTGAATCCCCTTTCATACAGATCACAAGATCTACACAAATGGTCTATCACCCTACCAGATACAAACGAATGAGTAGCTCCTGAATTAATCAATGTAATAAATGAAGAACCAGCACTAGAAATCTAACCTGTCACGACCGAGGGACTATCCTCAGCCTTGGTCTGCGTCAAAGTGAACACTCTGGCTGGAGTGAGGCTGTCACTCATCTTTTGTTCTTCTTTTCTGGCTTATGGGGAGTCCTTCCTCAAGTGACAGACACTCCCACAAATGAAGCATACTCCGACTCTACACTCTCCCAGATGTCGTCGCCAGCACCGTGGACACTTTGGGAAGCTTCTCCAGTTCTCCCCCTGCCCTGATAGCCACCAAAGGCACCTCGTGCCCTCCTATCTGAACCAGGAGGAACCAAAGAATCATGGGCATTTCTCTTCTTCTCACTAGGCCCACTACCTCGGCTAAAACTAGTGAAAGGAGGCACCATCCTCGAAGCATCGCGCCTTGCGACACCTTCTTTCCAGATCTGGTCTTCAGCACCCTCAGCAGTAAGGGAGTTTTCCACTACCTGAGCATAAGTTGTAGTTCTTGGATCCAATGTTATCTTGACATCCTAGGCTATCATTACATTCAACCCCCATACAAAGCGGTATCTCCTTGACATATTAGTAGGCACCAGATCTGGTGCGAACTTAGCCAATCGGTCAAACTTCAAAGCATATTCAGTTACAATCATTCTGTTTTGATTTAGGTTGGTGAATTCATCCACCTTTGCAGCTCGAACTGCAACACTATAGTACTTCTCATTCAAAACATCCCTGAATTCATGCCAAGTCATTGTACTCACATCTCTCCTCTGAGTCACAACTTCCCACCAGATGCGGGCATCATCTCTCAACATATAACTAGCACAAGCCACCCTCTCGTTCCCTTCCACCCTCATGAAATCCAGGATAGAAGAAGTCATGTTCATCCACTTCTCTGCCCACAGTGGGTTTGGAGCGCCCTCAAAGGTGGGAGGGTGCTGCTTTCTAAACCTCTCATACTGAGGCTCCCATCTATTCTCCATCACAGACTGGGCTGGCACTAGTGCCATAGCCTGTGGAACCTGTAGTCCAAAATCCTGAGGAGGAGCCTGCTATGTCAACTCTTAGAGTTCATCTTTAGTTCTCTAAATTCTGTCTTACATTTCTGCAAACATCTGCTGCCAGTTCTGTGGGGCAGGTGGAAGGTCTTGACCCTGGCCGTTATCTTTGGCCATATTTCCACATAATCTACTTGATCGCTCAGGCATAACTTCAATATGCCTGCAATCAATGACGTCGCACATCAGACACGATAACAACATCCAAAGAAAACCACCTCCCAATTTAACCAATATAATGCACACACGTAGCATAATCATATAACAGTCAAAAGGGCCATGCCCTAGCATTATATACACTCATCATGATCTATTTATATCAATCAGACAAACAGGGCAATTCAGACAAGCAGTTAAACATATATTTCACTTAATATCGACCAACCCTGAGTCAAGCTTGTCTCTGGCAGCGAGCGTACATGTTCTGTCAATCTCCAAGAACAATACACCTTGGCACGCTTGGATACTAAGTTGTAACACCCTACTACCCTAGAGTCGTTACCATGTAATTTTAAAATGTGCCATTAACCGCTAATCGAGGTATTAGACCAAAAAGTGTGATTAATTAAAGTAAAGACTAATTCAAATAAAATTTCAATATAAAAAGTTTGGATATTCATTTAAATCGTAAAAGTGTTACACTCGGATCCAAATATATTATTTAAAACATATTTACAACTCAAAAGTCATTATACAATCGTGTTCCTCAAAACAACCCCAGTCGTGGCGGCCAGGTAGGCCAAACATGTACGCACCGCTCCATGCCCTCCAACTCATGCTTGGTCCGCCTTTACCTTGCCCTTACGTGCACCATAGATCACCCGTGAGCCAAGGCCCAGCAAGAAAACTCCAAAAACATAGCATATAACATTTCATTTCAATAAATGCATAACCTAAACAGATACAATAGATAATTCACATAGCGGCCTAAGCCGATCAAGGTGCGTTACTAGGCACCAGGTTCACGGTCTTCACCGAGGGAGTGAATACAACACCCTAGATGGCCATGCCATAGCGGACTGCATTCAGCATGCTTTTTGTTGTTTCTGACCCTTGCCAATCTTGGCCTTTGCCGATCCCGACCTTCGTCGATCAGTCAAAAACACATATGCATGACATAAAAATTATAGGCATTCATATGTAACATTAAACACAGATAATCGGGCCATGCCCTGCATCCATACCTTACACTTCTTTATCCTTGTTTGTTCTTCATGGTTATATGTTCCTTATGTCTTTATCGTCTGTGGTGAAATCTCGATGCAATCCTTCCATATGTTCGTAACCTCCGTCATGCCAGGTGGAAAATGGCGCCCCAAATGTTGAGTACCTTCATGTAGTTGTATTGATCATGGCATGTTGTAAGTTTTTGTGTTGTGCTTTACGTAGTGACCTCTTCTCAAGTATCGATCTTCTAATGTCCTCATCTAGTCCATTCCATTAACCTATGGTTGTTCGTCGTCTCCTTTGTAGTGGGTGCTTGACGCTTTCTTGTCATCCTTATCATCCTTTCAAGTCATAGTATGTCTAATCAACCTCGTAAAGGTGTCTTGTCCTTATTGGTGAACTTATAGTTCGTAAACTTCTGTTGGTGTACTCACCAAGTACAATCTTCAACAGTCTATCTTCATATACGTCTTCTTTATAGATATCAACTTCTCCCTTGTTCTTATATCATTTTATAATAGAGGTGTCCAACCCTCTTTCATACTTAATGCCATTCCTCGCTGGTTGATGGTCTTGCTTCTCACTACGCAAAACCCTTTAATACAAAGAATTACAATCGTTATGGGATTCTCTCCACGGTCTCCCATCACACCTGATCCTTGTTTGACAGACAACAAATCCTTTTGAGTCGTCTTTGTTCTTATTATTTCCTGTTGTAGCTCCTTAAAAGTGTATTATCTTTCTACTCCATTCATTCCTCAACATCCTAGTTTTCCACTTCTCTTGCAAAGTCGAACTTAATTGGTAACTTTGTTCTTTATCATCACCAAAATCCCTTACGATTCTCGACTCGCTTCTTATATGGAGTCAACTAACTCTGGTATTCCTACTAGATGTGTTCATCCAAGTTATTCTTAGAAACCTTCCAACTAAGCTCCGAGCTCGCTAAATCATACGCCTAAAACTTCGCATGAAAATACTTATACCAAGTACTTGTTGGCCTCCCATCTGCTTTCTGTGCCATATCCAAGTGTGCTTCATCATCCCTTATAGTTTAGACCTCTTTGTCTATTGTATGTGTGATTAGGATTTCCTTCTCCTATCTGCTAGTTCTTGTGACGATGGTACATGGTTGACACCCAACAAACCTATCATTCATCCCCCAATGACTCGATTCCTTCTCGAATGTTGGAGATCTTTGAATTATAGACCTTCGCGAGTGGCATTCGATAGTCCTTGATCATGCTCTACCTATGCCAAAGGAGTAGCTCACCTCAAATGATTCTATCTCTCATTTTGAGTCTTATTAGTTCCTCAACGTTAGAACAACACCCCTTTTTCCTTGGGTCATAAGAGCTAACTGACCACCTCCTCTACCTCCTTGGGCTAACCTCTCCCAACCAAGACATGATGAACTAAACACAACATGACTCCAAAAAGTTTTTGATAACCAACAATCAAACATAAAAAAATTTCTACCAACTAACTACAAAAAAACCTAGCGGTACAAACAAAAAACAACCATACATGCAAAAATAGACATTGTTAAACCCAGAATTCGAGATAAGGAGTCATGATCTCGAAAGCTGGGCTCGTCAGGTGTGAGCTCGAAGTATGCATGGTCGTCATATGATCCTTCAGTCAGACCGCTCTTTTGTAATTACCGACCTCGAAAGCTCGAGGGTGTGTAGCCTTGAATATGTTCTAAGCTCGCACAACATGACACTTAAATATATTTTTCACCAATTGCCTTAGGGCAAGATAGCTCGAACTCGGGAAGTACAAGCTCGGATGTAGCAGCTTCGTCGGCATCTACATGTCCCGAGCATAGCACGAAGTTGGGTGGAAAGCTCGTGAATGACTCATGGTCTCGACAGAGTCAATGCAAATGACCGATCTCAAGGATTTGATGATTCATCTGAAATAACCCACTACGTGTGAACATGTTCATTGTTATTTAATCCCCTAATTTAAGGGATATCATTTAAACTGTTATCTGTTCCCGATCTTTATGGGACATTTCCATGTGTATAGGAGATAATGTATTTAATATCATTATTCCAATTAATTTACAGAATATCTTCCTAAAATATGTGGGAATGAACTTTGTAACCTTCTCTATAAATAGAGAGGGAATCACCACTTGTAAAGGACCGATTCTTGATTTTTGGAAAGAAAACTCTGGGGAATTCATCTTTAAAGAATTTCCAGAAAACTCCAAGTCTTTTTTTTTATCAAGAAAATGAAGATTATATTGAACAACCAACTAATACAAACAAAGGTCGGAGCATATAACTCCCCCTCAATTACAAGCTAGAGAAAAAATTTATCATCAATTTCTCCCTCAAATTCAGATTTTTGCACCTAAGGCTAAGGTTATTAACTCTAGCTTTAACCGAATCTCTAATAAGAACCTCAACATGGGCCACAGAAAAACAGCAATTTTCTAACCAGCACTTGTTTCTATTTTGCCAGCAATTTTCCAACCAGCAATTTTCCAAGTCTTAATAACATAGACTCGTGGACTAGGCAGAATTAACTGTTGAACCACGTAAAATCCTTCTTGTCTTCCTCTTTAGATTCATTTGCTCCATTTTTCGTTTGTTTATTTGCTCTACTATCTAAGTTGAAGAAAAACGGCGTCAATAGTTTGGTGCTTTCATTGAGAGCATTAAGCAATACGTGTGTGAGTCTAGTCAAAAAGCCTCCCTGAATCAACAATGGCAGCGAATGATCCCAATGTTCCTGAGAAGGAAATCTTAGATGAAGTTAACTACCCCAGACGCGCCGGAAAGCAGCCTATGGTGAATTCGAACCCTGATGAGAGGACTGGGTCATTCGACTCTCGGGGACCACCGGCCCCCAGAGATGACAAGGACATGTATTATAATCCTGAACGATATGTCCCAATAGTGGAGCTCAAAAATTGTTAACTGCGAAAGCAATTGGCAGAGGCCAAGAAACGTAATGAGGAGCTAGCCAGACTGGCTGCTAAGGCGCACGTGGCTCAGGCCCCACCTCCGCCAGAGGCCCAAGCTCCACCTCCATGGGACGTTCATGTTCCACCGTGCAAGCCCCGTGGGCGACCGCGCAAAAACGCTGCCACTCGGAGAATGGAGCAACCTCCGCCGCCAGCATAACAACCTGCTCCATCAAGGCCCCGAAGAAGTAACCGGGCTGGAGCTCCTGCCAACTCAACTGCGGAGGTACCGGCCGGGATAGGGAATAACCAAGCCCCCACGGAGGCTTGGACTCAAAATCTTGGTAACACATAGAGCGTTCCTGAACCAGTTTGAGCAAACTCGAGGCCTTCTAGGCCTCATAATGAATGGCAGCCACCATCACCCATAAGGCATCCACCATCGCCAATAAGGTATCCCTCACAAACTCAGAGAGACACGCAACCGACTCGGGGTGATTGAGAAAGGCGAGCTGGGAAAAGACATGGGAATGGGGAGACTGCTAGGGAGCATAGAGGTACCCAACCCACGAGAAGCCAAATGTCTCGGTCTCACACTATTGAGACGAAGCAACCAGCAAGGAAGCCATCTCGACACAACCGCGCAACGAGCCATGTCAATGAAGGCTCGAGAGACACTAGATCGGTCAATATGTATGACCAGGGATGTAGAAATACTAGGAATCAAAGAGATCACCCTAATTTATGAGAACACCTGAACCATAATCGGGGGAATGATAATCCCTCGAATCTAGATCTAAGGGATCATCTCAATGGACGCAAGAACCCTATGCCGAGGTGTGAAACTTGGGTTGTAATCAACAATAACCAATTCCCACTGAGATCCCCCATGGATCCAGTCCAAGAAAGGATTGAACAACTGGAATGAGCATTCAGTCTTACAAAATGAATGAGGTCAGGATCGGGATGAAGAGTTCGACGAAGAACTCGAGCCCTTGGCCCCTCATATTTCCAGCACCCCGTTTCCTCAGGGATTCCGAATTCCTCATGTCCCACCATTTGATGGGAATTCCAATCCATACTGTCATTTGAGTACGTTCAATACAATCATGCATGCGAGTAATGTGGGCTACGAGCTCAGATGCATGCTGTTTCCAGCAACGCTCACAGGGCCAGCAAAAAACTAGTTTGAGAAGTATAAGAGACATTCAATCGCTTCTTGGGTTCAACTGTCTAGAGATTTCAAAAAGAAATTCAAAGCCATGGTCGGAATTAGGCCCGAGGCGTCTGCCTTGACCAATGTCCGACAGCAGCCGAATGAAACATTGAAAAGTTACCTAACAAGGTTTAATTTGGAAGTCGCCTGAGCTCGTGACGTAGATGATAGTGGCCATTTAATGGATGTCCGAGCTGGAGTAATGCCTGGAAGTCCTCTTTGGGAGGACATGCAGAGGAAACTCGTAAGGTCCTTAAATGAGTTCAATCAACGAGCTCAGAGGTTTGTTAATGTAGATGAGGCGAGGTCAGCATTGAATATGACCACTCAGCCCATAACTACAACAATAAACACAAACTCTGCTTCGACCTCAGCGGATCCTACGACCTCAAAACCCCCTGGGGACAACCCTTCTAAAAGGAAGAAGAATGAAGGGAATAATCTTGAGGCAGAAGGGGGGAAAAAGAAGAAAGGGGAAAGATACTTCTCTATATACAAAGTGTATACCGAGCACAATGAGTCTCGGGAGAATATCTAAATGGCTAATGAAAAACAGGTCCCTTTCAAATGTCTGGACCCCATGAGAAACTAGAAGGCGAAAAGAGACTCAAACAAGTACTGCAAATTCCTTAGAGATATCGGACATACAACCGATGAATGCAGACAATTAAAAGATGAGATCGAAGGCCTGATCTCGATAGGATAATTGAGGGAATATGTTAGAAGTCAAAACCCCAATCAGGCTTCTACCAGCTAGAGGGCAGCAGCAGCACCTCCTGTCCAAAACAGCAACTCCCGAGCAAGGGAGGACGAATGACCCCCTCCAATTGATGGAGAAGACATCATAACCATCTCAGGGGGACCACATATTGCAGGATCGGGTAGGAATGCCCAGAAACGATATGTGAATGAGCTGAAAACTGGTGACGGGTCTCCTTACGAACCCGAGCCTAGAGCACCAAAACAGCAAAGGGTTGAATCCCAACCCATAACATTTACTAAGGATGATGCGTTTCATGTACAATTCCCTCACAACAGCCCGCTGGTCATCACAGGAGTCCTGATTGATAACAGGAGCTGAGTAAATATCCTTTATAAGGACACCTTAGAAAAGATGGGACTCACACTTCACGACCTAAAGCCCTGTGCAACGATGTTGTATGGTTTTTCAGGAGAAGGGATTGCCTGTATGGGATCCATCGAACTCCCCGTGACCTTGGGAGACTTACCAGTCTCGACAACCAAGATGATGGAGTTTGTAGTAGTGGATCTTCCATCGGCCTACAATGTACTGCTCGGGAAACCTGCCCTGGTAGGGTTGGGGGCAGTATCATCTGTTAGGCACCTGACCATCAAGCTCCCGACTTCTAGTGGCATTATGACGCTGAAAGGAGACCAGCTCGCAGGAAGGGAATGTTACAGCATTTCCATTAGAGGAAAGAAATAGGCAAGTGCACAAACACTTGTCATAATTTAGAATAAGAATGGGACAGTCTTCGAGATAGATGAAGAAATTGACCCAAGGATAGAGGAAAGAGCCGATCTCGAGTCATTAGAAGAGCTCAAAGAGGTCAAGCTCGAAGAAGCAGACCCCCCGAAAATGGTGAAGGTAGAGAAAAGCCTTCGGGAAGAAACCAAATAGTAATTAATTTTCTTTTTGAAAAAGAACCATGACGTTTTCGCATGGTCACATTCGGACATGGTAGGAATAAGCCCGAATGTGATAATCCTCGTCCTTAATATTTATAAGAGCTTCCCCCCGAAGCAGCAAAAGTGAAGACTCATGGACGACGGCAGGAAGAAGGCCCTGAAAGAAGAGGTCGACAGGTTAAAATCAAATCGATTCATACGAGATGCCTTTTACCTGGATTGGGTCGCTAACTCGGTGCTAGTTCTGAAACCTAACAGAACATGGCGAACTTGTATCGATTACTCTGACCTCAATAAAGCATGTCCTAAGGACTGCTTCCCCTACTTTGGATCGACCAGCTCATAGATGCCACAGCTGGGCACGAACTTATGTTGTTCATGTACGCCTATTCTAGATATAACCAGATTTCCATGCATTCCTCGTACCAAGAGCATACGAGCTTTGTAGCAGACAAAGGACTGTATTGCTACAATGCCAAGCAGTTCGGGCTCAAAAATGCTAGAGCCACATACCAACGGCTTGTAAATATGATGTTCTCTGAGCAGATAAGAAATAACAGGGAAGTTTATGTTGATGATATGTTGGTCAAATGTAAACATAACAATAACCATGTGGACGACCTCGAAGAATGCTTCACTGTACTTCAGATATACAACATGAAGCTCAACCCCCAGAAATGCTCCTTTGGAGTATCGTCGCGAAAGTTCCTCAGTTTCATCGTAAACGCACGGGGAATAGAGGCTAATCCTGAAAAGATCCAGGCGTTAATTGACATGCCCTCACCTCGAAAGCATAAAGATGTCCAGAGTTTGACTGGGTGGATGGCAACATTAAGTAGGTTTATCTCAAAATCTACAGACTGCTGTCTACCATTTTTTAATCTTTTGAGAGGGGGCAAAAATTTTGAGTGGTTAGTGGAATGCGACCTAGAATTCCAAGAGCTCAAGAAGCATCTCGCGGAGCCTCCTATCTTTACGAAACCTATCACAGGAGAAATTTTATATCTATATCTCGCTACAACCGAACACGCCATCAGTGCCGTGCTCATCCGAGAGGACCAGAAGGTGCAAAAGCTAGTTGTTGACCCCTGTTTTGGTCAACTGACATGGAGTCAAATGTGTGATGTGATAGAAGGTATTGAAATAGATCTAATGGAAATAACAGTAAACGACACAACTAATTATAGTGATTCAGCCCGACAAATTGGTAATGACCTACGTCCACTTAAGCTATTATTGATATTGATTCTCAAAGGAGTGATCAAAGAACTAGGGTTCTTCGAGTTTCACAAGCCTTAGAGGGATGAATAATACAATCGGAAGATAATAGCTATAATTCTCTTGTAAAGCCTAAACTCAAATTAGCCAAAAAGTCCCATCCTTGAGCTATTTCTCTCTATTTATGGGCTCAAGGAGGATTACACAAATTCATTACAGATATTCTTTCCTAATTAATCGGATAATCGGGAATCACGGAAGATAATCTCGGATATGATTACAATTACACAAGATCTTTTCAAAATATACGGAGTATACGACCAAGCTGGTCGTATATAAAATCCAAATGTTCTGCCAGGGGAATCTCACTGGTCGAACAGAACCTCTGCCAGGTGTCAACCACGTGTTAAAAATGTCTGCCACGTCATCCACGCCTGCTCTTTGGATAACACTAGTATATTATGTCAGCAAAAGGTTGGTGGCGGCAGAATCGAGATTCCCCTTTATGGAGAAATTGGCTCTCAGCCTAATTCACTCATCTCAAAAGCTCCGACTTTATTTTCAAGCATACCCCATCCATGTGTTAACTGACCAACCACTACAATAAGTCTTATCAAAGCCAAAAGCCTCGGGCGAATTATTGAAATGGGTTGTTGAGTTCGGACAATTCGAGATCACTTATCATCCGAGGACAACCATTAGAGGACAGGCTCTGGCAGACTTCATAGTGGAATGCACCAGAGTGACTGACGACGAAGTTATAACCCCAGCCCACGAGCTGTGGAAACTTTATGTCAATGGGTCTTCCAACGAAAATGGATCGAGGCAGGAATAATACTGATCACCCCAAATGGGAGTCAATTTCACTCCACTTTGAGATTCGACTTTGACGCGTCAAATAACAAGGCTGAATACGAAGATCTACTGGTAGGACTTCGAATAGCCAAGGAACTCAAGGCTAAGGCGATACATTGCTACAGTGACTCTGAGTTGGCGGTCAACCAAATCTTAGGGGAATACCAGGCTCGTGGGACAAGAATGGCTGCATATCTTGGAAAAGCAAAAGCAGCACTCGAACATTTCGAGTTTTACATGATAGAGTAGGTTCCCCGAAAGTAAAATTCAAATGCAGACGCCCTAGCCAGGCTCGCATCATCCACCGAGGTCGACGAGCTGAATATTGTGCCAATCGAACATCTATCAACACCCAGTATAAGCGAGCCTGAATAGGAGGATGTCTGCATGATTAACTCTGAGCCAACCTGGATGAACCCGATAGTTGAGTACCTCGAAATCGGCATTCTCCCAACAGAACGGTCCAAGGCTCAGAAACAGATGTATCAGATTCCCAAGTACACTATTGTGGAAGGAAGGCTATATTGACAAGGATACTCTATGCCATTACTCTGGTGTGTGGGCTAAGAAGATCATGGAAGAGATTCATGAGGGATTCTGTGGGGCCACACTAGGTGGCATAGCTTATCATAGAAAATTATACGCCAAGGGTACTTTGGGCCCACCATCAAAGCAGACTCATTTGATTACGTCAAAAAGTGCGATAAGTGTCAACGGTTTGCCACAATCCCTCGAGCTCCACCTTCCGAGCTAACTATGATGACCTCCCCATGGCCATTTGCAATCTGGTGAATTGACCTCATAGGCTCGTTTCCAACTGGCAAGGCAGAGTTAAATACGCAGTAGTCGCAGTAGATTACTTTATGAAGTGGATCGAGGTCGAACCTCTGGCAACAATTACCTCGAAGAAATTCTTGGACTTCGTAGTGAAAAATATCATCTGCCGATATGGGATGCCAAGGAAGATAGTGTCTGATAACGGTACTCAATTTGATAGCGACTTATTTACCACTTTTTGTGAGAAAAATGGGATAATAAAAAGCTTCTCCTCTGTGGCCCATCCCCAAGCGAATTGCCAAGTCGAGGCTGTTAATAAAACCCTGAAGAGTTATATGAAGAAAAAGTTGGAAGAAGCTAAGGGGAAATGGCCCGAAGAGTTGCCCCAAGTCTTGTGGGCATATCGAACCACATCTTGTACTTCAACAGGACATACCCCTTTTTCTCTGGCATAGGGATGCGAGGCTATGCTGCCAATCGAGGTCGAAATACCCACCATTCGAACCCACACTTATGATCAAGCCTCGAACCAATATAAGCTCGAAGTAAGTCTGGACCTAATTAAAGAAAGAAGGGATGAGGTTCAACTAAAAACTGCTACATACCAATAGCGAGCTACCCGATATTTCAATAAAAGGGTTCAAGATAGAAAATTCGGTGTGGGAGATTTGGTGCTGAGGCGTATGTTCTTGGGTACACGGGACCAAACTGCTGGTGTGCTTGGGCCTAATTGGAAAGGACCTTATCAGATCGAATCGGTTATCTGACCTAGCGTCTACAAATTGGCACGATTGAATGGGGATTTGGTACCACGAGCATGGAATGGCGAACATCTACGACCTTACTATCAATAGTGTAGGAACAATGAAGCCTGTAACCGTGCTTGTTTATCTTTTCTATGTTTCTGTTAATAAATTGTTCAATTCCGAATAAAGTTTGTTTTCGTTTCAATATGCTGTATTTTTTGCAATCTCTCTTGATTTAATAACCTATGGTCACGCTCATAGGATATTAAGGGGGCATTAGTGGTATATATACCGTCAGCTTGAAAAAATAGCATATATGAAAAGCATAAAAGTATTTGGAAATAACCAAATACGCGAGCTAAGATAGTTTGGACATAACCAAACTATTAAAAAATAAAAGTGTTTGGAAATAACAAAATACGCAAGCTAAGATAGTTTGGACATAACCAAATTATTAAAAAAATAAAAGTGTTTGGAAATAACCAAATACGCAAGCTAAGATAGTTTGGACATAACCAAATTATTCAAAAATAAAAGTGTTTGGAAATAACCAAATGCACGAGGCAAAATAATTTTGATATAACCAAATGCACGATCTAGACATAACTAGATCAAAAATATTTGTGTGTGGATTACGAACCAAAAGCACGACCTAAATAGGTTTGGAACCAAACCAGCTAAAATTAATTGACAGAAAGTTGGAATATAAATAAACCTACTTCAAGTTAAGTCGAGATCGAGGCCGGAGTATCTTGCAAAGAGATAGTTCCTCATAACTTTGGGGAGTTACCCGAGGACGAGGAAAAGTAACTAGGAAAGCAGGATATAACTAAACCACCTATATTACACACCATATAAGTACTTTGAGTGCATGGTAAAAGTAAGTTCCGACCTTGACAAGTAACGAGATCGGACATGGATACGTCGAGTAAACTATGCATGAATGCATCGAAGCTCGAGCTTAAAATCCACCACTTGTTTGTATGAATAAACAGACATAAGGACACTTTAATATAAACTGCTCGAAATGTTTCAACTTAAGAAATGTAAAGAAAAATATATATATTAAAGTAAAGTCAAATATGGTATTATAAATATCATAAAAAATAGCTCTTTCACGAGCTATAAATTGTCTTAGCCCTAGGGGCATAAAAAATAAAAGATAAAAAACTATTACAAAAGGTTCAAAGGGACGCAGCCCCATGTCGGGATTTAGGAGGTAGAAATGCCCTCCTTAGCTTTCTCAACATCCTCCTTAGCCTTCTCAGCATCCTCCTTGGCCCTCTCTGCCTCCTCCCGAGCAGCTTCCTCCGCGTCGAGCTGAGCCTGTCATTTGGCCATGAGTTCTTCCTTGAAAGAGCCTAGGAAGCTGGTATCAAGATCGACATTACTGGCCCAGATCCTATACATGGCCAGGTCGACTGCCCGATCCTTCTTCTCCTTGAACTCTGCGAGAAGACGAGCCTTTTCGCCCTCCATTATCTCGAAAGTGACCGCTTTCTCCTCCTCAAGCTTGGCATTGATCCTCGCAAGCTCCGCGAGCCTGGCATTCACCTTCTCGAGCTCGGCTGTCTTGGCCTTCATCTGCTCAGGTTTAGCCTCCATTTTTGCCTTTGTGGCCTTGAGCTCCTCAGTAAGCTTAAGTTGAAGATTCTTTGGCTCTTGGGCGTAGGACATGCTGGAGTGGACCTCGTTGTTCAACTTATAATTACGCTGAGCAGAGACAGCAAGAGATTGACACAAGAAAAAATCAAGATAACCCAATGAAACGCAAAAAATTGGGCTTGAAAAATCCTAACAGAAGAGCCTAAAAACTACACGGAATTGATCAAAGCATTCTAGCATAATACTGGTAAAATGTGCCTATACGCTACTGCAACAATAAACATGCATGGAAAAACACGAACATATAAGACCAAAAATAAACACTTACACAATGAAGATGCTGGAAACAGAGAAATGGACAACTGGAGAAGCGGTTGCAAGAATGATCTTACGGAGTCGAAAAGGCCAAGCTTGTTTTGTCTTCTTGGTTTAGGGAACATGCAAAGAGAAAGAAAAAAAAAAAGGTTCTTGGCTCTGGTTTTTTCTTTTTCTGAAACTTGAAGCGTAAGAATGAAGAGGAAGGGGATGACACTGTTATATATATAAGCGTCCCAAGAGAAGGTCAAAGGTCGAGCTAATCTGGGTCTTTGGATGGAATTGGTATTTCATCCAATGGTCAGGTGCAAACGTAACAATGGCGGCAAAAGCTGAGAAGTGAAAGGACGTGCTGTGGTGAAAACACACTCAAGTACTCTGATCTTCCAATATCCACCTGACGGGTGTCCACACTTGAGTACAAAGGATGGCACAGTTTCCCAAATGAGCAGTTCAAAAGTTTCCTTCTCATGGGATTCGAACTAATACTTTTCAGGGGGAAAAATGTTACACCCAGATTTCGATTAATAAATCTGCCCTTAAATCTATTTTCTTCTATAAATTGCATAACTTTGTGAAACTATCCAAAATTGACTTGGTCAACTTTGATAATTCTAATTGATAATTAAATTAATTAGTTGAGACTATCTAGATCATTTTATCCAAGGTGCTGTGGGGACCATGCACCTATGAAATCAAGCTCCAATAAGTTGTCGTAAATTTAACAAATAAATTTACTAAAGACTCAGAATTGCACTCTTGAATTCATAGAATGCTCTATAAGCAATATTGATATGTTATTAGTTATCCATTGTTACAACCATAATTATCACTTAATCCTCTATAGACGGTCAACAACGAGATGGGACTAAAATACCGTTTTACCCATCATTGGATTTTATCCTTAAAACACTTAGTTCCTTGTAAATGATATTTCAGTAAACTAATATTAATTACTGAAATGAGATTTCTATCATTTAGCACCTCGAGCCAAAATAAAAGGAAACCATAGTTTTACTTCTTCTTAAGAAGTTATAGATGCTCATATCTATAGACCGTAGGGTAAGTTGTTAACGAGCAAGTCAAAGAACTCAAATAATACAATCAATTAGAATACTAACCACTCAGAATTGAGATTGAATTGAACTATGGTCAACTACTGTATGTTTACTTATCCTATCTACTGTCAATATCGGTCCAGTTCGATGTAACAAACACATCTGATCTTATCTATTTTCCTAATGTCCTGGAAAGAACATAACACTACATTGTCTAAGTAGATTATATCGTAGATTGCCAAGTCAATGTAAATCTTATACACTGACTAATGTTAGGACTAACTTATTTTTGAACATATAATCGTATTTATATTCCACTGTGATTACGACACTATAAATATGATTAGCTATATGCTCATGATTAATATAAGTTTATATTAAACAAATAATCATGAAAATAAAACATGTGAGAAAAGTGATTGACCAAGTCAAAAATGATTTCTATTCTTTTATTGATAACAAAATGAGATTACAAAGAAATTGGATTTTAATTAGGGCATACAACTCCAACAAACTCCCACTTGCACTAATTGAAACTAATGCCTTAATTCTACTAATCCCATTTCCTTGATATGGTTATAAAATGTAGCTTCTGGTAGTGTCTTTGTAAACAGACCCGCAAGATTGTCTTCAGAAGCAATCTTCATAACCTTCACATCTCCCCTAGCCATATATTCTCGAATTATATGATACTTCCTTTCTATATGCTTACTCCTCTTGTGACTACGAGGTTATTTTGAGTTGGCTATAACTCCTATGTTGTCACAAAACAACACAAGTGGTTTATCCATATCTGGAATAACACCAAGATCTGAATAGAATTTCTTTAGCCAGACTATTTCCTTAGCTGCTTTAGACGCAACTATGTACTCAGCCTCCATGGTGGAATCTGAGATTGCATACTACTTTACGCTTCTCCATATCACAGCTCCACCCCTAAGAGTTAACACCATTCCAGAAGTAGACTTCCTGTTATCGGCATCATACTAAAAATCTTAATCGGTGTAGCCTATAGGGTTCAGAACACCACCCTTTTAGACTAACATATAATCCCTAGTCTTCCGTAAATACTTTAGAATATGCTTAACTTCTATCCATTTTCCCGGTCCTAGGTTTGACTGATACCTGCTCACTACTCCCACTGCATAGCAGATATCTAGTCTAGTACATAACATAGCATACATCAAACTTCCAACTGCAGATGCGTAAGGAATTTTTCTCATTGCATCTTCCTCTTCAGGAGTCTGAGGAGACTGCTTCTTTGAAAGATGAATTCCATGGCGGGACGGTAGATGTAACGTCCCAAATTACCTAATAAGGCTTAGGGCCTTGATTAGGGGGTCAGGATGGCAATTTATGGAATTATGTGTTTATGAGTTATACTTGTGTGTACTTATGTGATTATGTGAGTTATATGATAATATGACTAGATATGCATGTGTTAGGTGTATTAAATATGCATGTGGGTCTGTTTCTTATTAGAAGGGAAATTTTCGTAAATGGCCTGTTATGGGCATAATTGTATATGTGTGCATATATGTGATATGTGTGAGAGACCACACTATCATGTGGGTTTATTTAGGTTACTTGGCACGAGACGATCCTAGGGAGCAAGTTAGCGGGAAAGTCAAAACGAGACTCAATACTGGACTCGGGGTGAGTCAAGGGGTATTTTGGGTAACTAGTACGTTACCGGGTTATCCAGTAATAGGAATAGATATTTGAGGATATACTTGGAGTTAATAAGATTAGAAGGGAATATCAAGGATTTGACTATTTAGCCCTCGGGGACGTTTTTGGTGCCCCGAGCCTCGGGATTAGCTTAAGTTACTTAAGCCTTAAGGAAACAAAACACAAACACTCAGCTTTCTCTCTCACTCCCAACCGACTCTCTCCCTCTCTCACTCTCTCTTCCTCTCTCAATTTTGGAAGTGAATTCCTAAGGAAACTAAAGAGAATTGTTGGCCTGAACTTGGGGGATTGGATTTGTTGCAGCTAGGGGAAATTAACTTCCAGTTGAGGTAACATTTAGACCTTGTTTTCCATTGAAATTCTGTTTAGTTTGGCTGTTCTTCAAGGGTTCTTGATCTTTGTAGCTCAAGTGTTGAATTGTGAGTTTTGATGAGTTTTTAATCAAAATTTAAGTTGGGTTTTGATGCTAGTAATGTGCTGAATCTGTTCTAGGGATTGAAATATAATTCTAGGAATTATTTGGGATGATTTGTAGGTTTTGGTTGGAGAAAAATATAGGAATTATGAGTTCGTAGGGTCAGGTCGCGATCCTGTTCTTGTGGCGCCACGACCCAAGCGAACCCAGGGTGTAATGCCCTAAAATCCTTAATGGTCAAATTAGTAGGCTTGGAGGGAAATAATTGATTTATTATGCCATTAAATGATTATATGCATGATTATGTGAATTATATTATTATATGATGATAAATGCATGCATGTGTGTCCACTTTTCGTTATAATGGTATTTTGGTAATTTGGCCCGTTGATGGCATATTTGTATATTTTTATGCATGTTGGTGATTTACAATGAGGCCACATTATAATGTGGAATTGTTCGAGCTATTCGGCATAAGATGATCTTTAAATACTAGTTAGCAGTTTGGTCATAAGAGGGTTAACTTCGGGGCTCAGGGTGAGTCTCGGGGTAATTTGATGATTAGTGCATTACCGGGAATTAAAGGGTAATGGGATATAATTTATTAGCATCCGAGAATATTGGGAATAATGGGAATTAAAGGACATTAGTTATAATTAACGAGATAGACGGGAAATGACAATTTTTCCCTTGGTGGCTGTTAAGGAAATAAGTTTAACCTAGGGACATTTTGGTCTTTTGACCAAGGATATATGTGAACTAGAGAAGGCTGTAGAAAACTTAAACCAAAACAGAGCATTCTTCCTTCTTCTCTCGATCATCTTTTCCTTCTCTTTTCTCTTTCAATTTTTGAAGCTCCAAATGAGGATTCAAGCTAGGGAATCAAGCCTTGAGGGTCTAGGATTGTGTTCTACCATTGAAGAGGGTTTAATCTTGAGCTTGAGGTAAGAATTCAGCCATGGAAACTCTGGTTTATACTCTGTTTTTCTATTAGTTTTCAGTTGGGATTTTTTAATTGGATAATGAGAATTCAAGGAAGTTTTAGCAAAGATTGATTGGGTTTTGATGCCTAGGACTTGCAAAATAGGTATTTGGGTTCATTTGCGAGTTTGGTTGACGTTTGGAGTCAATTCATGAAGTTTGGAAAGTGGAGAATTCGAAGGGGAAAAACCAGGGCTGAGTCACCCTAGTTCTAGCACTACAGTGCCCAAGGGTGGGCGCTACAGCATTGTCCAGGGCAAGTCAGCCCTGCTTGTAGCGCCTAGGTGCCAAGGGGCAGCGCTGTAGCACTACCCTATTTTTCCAGGGTATTATTCGGGGAAATTTTGAGGGTTTTTGGCTTGGGGTTTTAATTCCTAAGGCTCGGGATCGAATCTACTAACCGTTTGAGATCCCTGGAGTGAGGTTTAGATCATGAACCATTTATCATTGATTCCATTAATGGAGTTCCATATTTGGTTATGAATAGGTGACCGCTAAGGGATCAAAGGATCGATCATTCTCAAGGGTCGTTCTTTTAATATTTCACGCTCGAACTAGAGGTAAGAAAACTGCACCCAGTATGTGGCATCCATGATTATTAATGAAGCATGTTGAGTGCTCTATATGTGGACATTGATTGCATATTAAATTCTTAGCAATATTGCTAATCTATGAATGGTACTAACTTATTAGTTAGAATCGGCAATGGTGTCAGGATTGATTGTGAAGCTGTGACTTATTAGTCAAGTTCAGCACTAGTACTGAACACTGGTCATATGGTATTGGCTTATGAGTCAAGAACGGTATTAGCGTGTTTAATACAAGCCGAAAAGATTAGTTCTAATCGACATAAGCATTATTATCATAAGCAAGAAATGCTTGATCGACCTTAAGTTCGATGAAAACAAAAGCACTTGTCTAGTCTAAAGGCTAGTTACTTAGAGCCAGGGCCAGAAGACCCAAGTGACTGCATCGTCACATGGCTAAGGGTGCGGAGCCCAAGTTCGTGACTTACTCATCAGTCACTTATATGATTAGGGCTACATGCCCCAGCATAATTACTAGAATCTGGATAATATCTTATTAGGGTTACACGCCCCAACATGATTATTTGAATCTCAATATTATCTGATTAGGGTTACAAGCCCAGTATGAGTATCATAATCATCTATTGATATTATATACATGCAGTAATGAGTTTTCTTGCTGAGGTTTAGCTCACAGGTGCTATGTGGTGCAGGTAAAGGGAATGAAAAGCTCACCGAGCCTTGAGTGGAGAGCTTAGGTGGCGATGTGTACATATGCGGCCGCTTGACCACCACGACCAAGGTGTTTCTTATAGGAACTAGGGGTTAACCCTATTTTTGTCGCTTACGTCGACGGGTTGTAATTTTTTATACTGTAATAACCATTTTGGATTGTAAATAACTTGTAAACACTTTTATGGGCCCATGTATAGTTTTATGTTTTAAATAAAATATATCATTTCCTTTTGATCAAGATTTTTCACCTTAGCCTATTACAGACACCTAGATGTTTTTTATAACCAAATGACTTGTTTAGCGAGTTAAACATGGTTTAAAGTTCACAATAAAGGTCTTGGAGTAACCAGGGCGTTACACAGGGCCAGATGGGGGGCTTTTGCTTTGGAGGCATGTTGCGACCCTCTAGGGTAGGTCACAGCCCGTGTCTTGGTTCCAGACAGAAGGGGCCTCTGACCTGGGAGGCGTGCCGTGGCCCTTAGGGGCAGGTTGCAGCCCGCTTGGGCTATTTTGGCCACCTTAGGTCTTGAGTAATGGGAACTCAAACCTAAGGGCATGGGATCAATTCTACTACCCAATTTAGTGGAATTCGACGTCCCAGAGGCTAGGACTCAGTCTAGAAGCCTCTATTTGCTCATCATTGATGCGATCCTATATTATGGTTGTGACTAGGTTACTGCTAGGGGCTCGGAACTGGGATCGTGCTCGAGGGTTGTTCTTATTATTACGCTATACTCAGACCTGAGGTAAGAAAATTGCACCCAATACGTGATGTATGTGATTAGGGCTTAGCCGGGTTGTTTATTATAACTATGAATAGGGCTCGGGCCCCTGAGAATGAATGTGAATGAGTTATGTTTATGCTTGTTGATTAAACATACTTGAATATTCTGTTTCTGGCTAAGTGTTATATGATTGTTCTCATGGTTCGCGTAGCTAGGGCTCGGCCCCGTTAAGGAACATGGTTATTACTATGTTTACATTTAATTGATGGTATTATATGATTAATATGTATGCATACTTGTATTATTTGAAGTATGCTTATCTGTATATGTATATGTATCTGAATACCTAGATTAGGGATTGACTTATTAGTCAAGGGCGGCAATAGCACGCTACACGCTGGTCGAAAGGCTTAGGCCCAATCAGGAACGTACTAATACATTGGTCGGCCCTATGGTTGTTGAAAAATCAAAGCGCCAGGTATGTTGGACTAGCTCTATGGCTAGTTACTTAGAGTTAAGGGCAAAGGCCCCAAGTGACTCTATGGTCACATAGCTAAGGCATAGGGCTTAAGATTGACTCTATGGTCAACTATTCAGAGCAGCGGGCCCCAAGATGATCCAATGATCATTTATTTGTAATTGTTTGCATGCATGAGTAGGTTATTACTATTGGGCACACTATATATATGTGTACTAGATTCTGTATTTACTGTTCATGCAGATGTTTAAGTTTTCTTGCTGAGCCTTGGCTCATGGGTGCTATGTGGTGCAGGTAAGGGAAAGGAAAGCTAGACCAGCCATGAGTTTGAGAGCTTCGGTGGTGGCATTGCGGCTGCTCGTCCACCATGGTCGAGGATAGATCAAAGGAACCAGGTTGTATCCATTATTTGCCACTTAGGTCGGCCGGTTGTAACTTTTGATGTACATAGACCCTTTTAAACGTTTGGTTGTAATATTTTGGGATCCCATGTATGTATTAAACTCTTTAATGAAAAGTCAATGGTTCCTTGACAAAAAATTTTAACCCTAATCCTTAACATTAACCCTAGTTACACATTTATGACCAAATGACTTGATTAGCAAGTGTGACACTATTTAAAGTACACAATGTAACTGTCCTTTCTTGGAATTAGTCATAAAAATGTTCAAGAACTTTATCAATGTCAGTTGCTTGAGATAGAGCTAAGAGTTTATTCTTTCTATCCCTAATGATCTGGATACATAGAGCATAACTCGCTTCACCCAAATCCTTCATCTAGAATTGAGTGCTCAGCCAATTCTTCATATTTGATAAACATTGTTTCCCATGAGTAATATATCATCTACATAAAGAACTAAGAATACCACTATTTGATTTGCCTTCAGTTGGTAAACACAAGGCTCATCAATATTTTTTCAAAGCCATAGGTTTTGATTATCTCGTCAAACCTAAGGTTCCAGGAACGAGAAGCTTGGTTAAGTCCATAAATTGACCAATTCAACTTGCAAACTTTCTTTCTTGTCCAGCTACTTTAAATCCTTCTGGCTAATCCATATAAATGACTTCGTCAACCTTCCCATTAAGAAAAGCTAACTTGACGTCCATTTGCCAGATCTCATAGTCGAGAGCAGCTGCTATGGGTAGGAGGATGCGAATGGACTTGAGCATGGCTACCAGACTAAAAGTTTCCTCATAGTCCACGCCTTCTCTTTGGGTATAACCCTTTACCACTAATCGAGCTTTATAAGTTTCAATATTTCTATCAACACATCATTTCTTCCTGTAGATTCACTTTCACTTAGTGGCCCTAAAGTCACTAGGTGATTCCACAAGATCCCAGACGAAATTTGAGTACATGGACTCCATTTCCTATTTCATGGCTTTAAGCCATAGTTCCTTTTTAAGGCTAGCCATTGCCTGTTTGAAAGACAATGGATCATCGTCACTAGTGTCACCAACAACCATATTGGTTTCACCATCCAAACCATAGCAAACTGGGTTCCTAGAAACCCTCCCACTATGACGAGGCTCCATGATTGTTTGCTCAGGGACAGTGGTACTTTCTTCATTTAAATTGACTCGCGACGATTGTACATGAAGAGTGGGAATTTCATCATCAACTTACGTTGACGACGATGGAACATTGGTTGGAATCAATTCTTCAACCATCTCCTATAAAACTACTTTGTTGAGCGGTTTGAAGTATTGGACATAGTCATTTTCCATAAAAGTACCATTCGTAGAAGTAAACACTTTCTTTTCTAAATGACTATAGAAAATTCTACCTCGAGTGCCTTTAGGATAGCCAACAAACATGAAAACTTCAATTTTTGTTCTAGCTTTCCTTCCTTTTTCCTCAGGACATGGGTGGGACACCCCTAGATTCTATAATGATGTAAACTAGATTCATGACCATTCCCGCATTCTAAAGGTGTTTTGAGGATTTATTTGGACGGTACAACATTTAGAATGTCATTTGCACTTTCAATTGCATGTCCCTAGAATGAAGTTTCCAAAGTTGAGTAACTAAGCATACATCTAACCATTTCCAATAAAGTTTTGTTCCGGCGTTCTACTAAACCATTTTGTTGTGGAGTACCCAGGGCAGTAAGTTGTGATAATATCCCAAGTTTAGTTAAATGATCTTGGAACTGCATATCCAAATATTCTCCACTCCTATCAGATCACAAGATCTTTAACGTTTTTACCTAATTGGTTCTGAGACATAGCTAGGAATTCCTTAAACTTTGAAAATGTTTTCGATTTCCTATGCATTAGGTAAAGACATGAGTATTTAGAGTAGTGGTCAATTAAACTGATGAAATACTCAAAACCACCCCTGGCTTGTACATTCAAAGGTCCACAAACATCTAAATGAACAAGTCCAAGTGATTCTTTGGCTCTATCACCCTTTGCAGAGAATAGATGCATGGTCTGTTTGCCTTCTAGACATTCACAAACAGGTAATTCACCTAAGGTGAGTTCCCTCAATGGCCTTTCCTTTGTAAGTCTTTGAATTTTATCATAAGCAATGCGACCTAGTCTCAAGTGCCATAAATACGTCATGTTATCGTTATCGTTCTTTTGACGTTTATTTGTCCTATGTTTATCTACTTTGAATAATCATTATTAAGCGTGAGGGGTTCGTTAGGTCGCAAAATATAAAGCCCATTTTCGAAACATGCAATACACAATTATGATCCATTGAAATAAATAGATGTATTAGAACTTGTAAAAGTCATAACAAATCGTTCTAATTGCAACATGGAAACTGAAATTAATATCTACTACAGTCCGAAATAAAAATACATCTTTCAAAATTAAATATTTATTTTCGAACTTCAGGCAAGCTTTTCCTCTAGCTTGGACCGCAACGAATGCTTTGTTCCTAACTCTAAGCTTTAAGCCGCCTTCATCCACTTCCTCCCATGATTCAAGAAGCTGCAAAGAGTTGCAAACATGATTAGTAGATCCAGAATCAATAATCCAAAATGATTTATCATTCTCTAAAACACATGTTTCTAAGATAAATGAACTATAATCATTACCTTTGTCTTTTGTTGCTAGAAACTTGGGGCAATCATGTTTCCAATGCCCCTTCTCATTGCAGTGAAAGCACTTACCTTTACCTTTCTTGTTTTTCTTCTTCTTCTTTCACTTAGGCGTCTGTGCACTCGTCTTTGCAGGCCTGGGGTTGGTGTTTTGTCCATCTGTCCTCTTGTTTCCAGCTTTCAAACATGAAGCTAGGTTAGCTTTAGTCTTAGTTGGATCAGCAGCTGCAGCAATAGTCTTCTTTCCTCCTCCCATACTTGGTCCACCCATGATTGACTCGAAAGTTTGAAGCTCGTTCGTGAGCTGCGTCAGACCATAGTTGAGTTTTTTCATCACATAGTTGGTGGTGAATTCCAGGAAAGCTGGAGGGAGACTGTTGAGGATTAAGTCGACATGAGTCTCCTCATCTATTATTGATCCGTGCAGTTCAACTTCCTGAAAGTAGTTGGTCATCTTGGTCAGGTGATCACAAACGTGCTGAGACGGTGCCATCCGAGCATTGGCATATTTCTTGGTGGCCTCAAAACGAGTCTGCATAGACTTTGCCCCGAACATGTCTTCGAGTTGATCCATGATTTCGTAGGCCTTCTCGACATTCTCCATCTTTGTCTTGAGAGTGTCGACCATACTAGTCAACATCACTACAAGAAAAAATGCTTTTAATAACACCGAAAATGTGTTATCAAAACATACGATAACACTTTCTGATGTGTTAAGACTGTCTATGTTATTGTAGGTCAGGGTACTTTACATAACACTTTATCAGTGTTATACAGATGTGTTATTGTACTGTCAACGATAACACAATTCTGTGTTATTTTAATATATAGATAAGTGTTGAATTATGTTATTTATAGTCGATTATATAACACTTTTTTGTGTTATACTACACTTTAGCATAACACATTTTTTGTGTTATACTACACTTTAGTATAACATTTTTTTTTGTGTTATACTACACTTTAGTATAACGCTTTTTTTGTGTTATAATACACTTTAGTATAACACATGTGTTATATTAGATTAGAGAAACATAATCTTTTTTTACTTACACAAAACTAGGAAAAAAAATATGAAAGTTGAAGCCAAATAAAGTAACATAAATAGATTTTTATTAATTACTCAAATGTAATTACAATATTTAGTCTGCTAGTCTAGGCTTAAGAAATCATATTACAACATAATTTATGCCCAATTCATATTCCTTTATCACTAAATACAAAACAAGAAATATATACAAAAATTAGTGAAATACATTCTTCCATTCTAAAGGCCTCAACTACAAATGTTGTCAAGAATTGCTCCAAAGAAATCATCTCAATATACCTGCACATTGTAAAAAAAAGTCCTTTTATTATTAAGAATATAAGACTTAAGCTAGTTTCCACCTGTAAGCATATAAAGTTTAAATTAAATTTGTAATAACTCCAAAACTTGACAAAACAGCAAGGTATAGCAAGATGTACTACCATACAAAACAATGACTGAAGCAACAAAACATGCAACTTAAAACAAGGCTTGTGAAATGTATCAAGATAACAAATATATCTATAAGAGCAACTCAGACAAACATCAACATTTAGAAATGGTCAGAGATAGAGAGAATGAAAGAAAGGACCTATAACAACTGTTATGCTTGCAGTGATCACTACTAAGATACCAAAATGAATTAAAAAAAATCTAAAGCTTGAGAAGATGAGATTTTCAGATAACCAATACTAGACTAGATAGAATCTCACATCCATTACTGGAGGAAGAAACCTAAATAATTAAATAATTAACAAGAAACTAAGATATACCATAAACAACATGACACAGGCATTATTTGAAGAAAAAATTACTCATGAAACATTACCCATGGCTGGCTATAACTAGTTTCTTATATACATATATAGACAGCAAGCATATTAAAATAATAGTCAGCAACATAAAAATTACGAAAGCAAGCATATAAAGATATAGCAAACATATTAAACTAGTTTCAGCAAGCAAAACAAGCCAATGCAGAATTTGGCACAAATTATTTAATAGATTTAAATAACAGTAGAAAAAACTAAAAAACAGCACAGATAACTATAGAGCCTAATATGCTCCATAGAGCCTATCATTTAACCATATGTATTATGCAAAAGAACAAGAAAAAATCTAACTTGTAAGATGACACATTTAACAACATTAGCAAGTCACCCATAATAAAATATTTATAATAGAATAAATCATAAAGAACAATAGAACGAATTGCAACTTTTATTAGGAGACAATAGCTTCAACACAAGATTTCCTTCAAACCATTGCATGGAGCCTTATAAAGACTGAGCAAAAGGAAAAGAGACGGAGAAAAAAAAAGGGGGATAAGTCTTCCAAAAATAAGATAGTAACTTAACATACAAATAAGAGCAAAAATAAGACACTTGAAACATATTTATTAAGTGCAGTACAAATAAGAGCAAAAATGAAGGAAGCTATTCTAAAATACTGAGGAAAATTACCTATTGTTTGAGCCATTCATTGTAAAGTTGTTGCCAACCAAGTTACTGCCAAAAAAAAGATCATCTTGTTACCATCTAAAGATGGAAACGGTTATGATGAAAAATCATGGACCTATTTGAAACTACTACTATTTTCATTATTGGGCTAATGAAACTACAATCCTCAACATTAAAACAAGAACATAGACAAATACATTTTACTAAGCTATACACAGATTGAATTTAGTTCAACAATTCAACTCGTTCACTTGTTCAGAACAATTCATATGAAATAAGATTTTACAATTCTCCTGATTCAAGTAATGAATTTTTAAAAAGGAAAATACAGTAAGATCAACTTTACAGCTTACAAATAAAAAATCAGTACATAAGTTATATTGTAGACATCATTAGTTACTAATCATGGATTAAGTTCAGTTCGACATTACATATGATTTTTCAAGAGTATAGGAGTGAGGAAGAGAGCATAAGGATTGCGACCAGGAACCATCTCAGTGAAGATGTTGACACAGTAAAAATGTCATCACAAATCAGCAAACTCAAGTTATACATGATCTAAGGATCTATAATGGATGTGAACAACCATTTTGGAAACACAAATTCATTATAGAAGTAACAAGAGCAACCCATTAAATGTAACAAATGTATTATTAGAGAGCCCTTAGATCTCATAGCTATATTAGATCATTAACAATATATCAATTCCACTCCCATAAGGCTTTTATCTAAGAAATATATTACAGTGCTCTACCAATTCTTTAATGTAAAATATCTGGAAAAGCTCAGTACCATCAAAAGTAATATTTTTGTATAGTTACTGCTTTCATGGTGTCTCGGTGTACATGAGGTGCTACGAAAAGGAGGCCAACTAAGTTTTGTGTCCTAAATGATGTGTTTTAGGCAAAAAGGCCAAAGTTAGTAAATCACTTGTTTCTGCATTATAATTTTTCTATATTGCTATGGTTTAAGTTATAAAGAGAGTTTAAAATAGCAGTGAGCTAAGCCACAATATTGCTCCGATCTCTTGGGATATGTTGTTCCGGGTGACAAGAGGTTAAAGATGTATATTGTTGTAACAATGGCTATCTACTGAGCTATATGGCTGGAACACGGTAGAAGAATCTTTGCAGATGTTGAGGAAGGTTTATAGATATTTTGCATCGCCGTTCAATTATATGATGCATAAGAGTTCAATGATATTTCGTTTTAAGACTTGGTATGGTAGTGGAGTTTTATTTTACATTTGTAATGTTATTGTATGCACACTAATATCACACTCCCCTTGTATTATTTCGTCAAAAATTCAAGTATAGTTTCTTTTCAAAAAATAAATAATATATAGTGAAATGGATAGACATTAAAGGTAGAAGCCATGCCTAGTGTGATTGCATAACCAATAGGAAACAATCACAATTAAATAAATAAAAAATCACCTATTTTTTTATTAAACAAATCAGTATCATTATAACAAACCTTCAAGCCGTTCCTTCCACACAGCACTCTTCAATTGGGAAATAGTATCTGCTTGTACAAGAGAACCCAATTTGCTTTCAATCTCTTCAAGACCCATTTCAGATGGTTGCAAATATTCAGAAAAACAGTGAGACAAAAAGATGTAGAATTTGAAGTAAAAATTAGACAACTCACATATCAATAAGTGTGTACCACTCTACCTCAACATCTTCGGGTGTTTCAGCAGATTTAGAGAATTTTGTCTGTGTAGGTGCATCACTCTTCTTACTCACACCCCCTTTAGCAGAAGCCCCTTTTTTGTTGGTAGGCTGATAGAAAATATCGTCAATCACAAGATATCAAGATCAAAATAACTTCAACAACCTATGAACAAAAATAATTAACAGTGTCAAGAACTCACAGCTGCTTGAACAGGCCTCTTCCCACTAAGCATGCTTGCTGCTGACTTTTTAACAAATGAAGCATCTAATGCCTGCATACATTAAAGACGTAAATAATTATCCTTTCTCATTGGAGGTCTCAAGGATCATTCTTAACAAACAAAAAAATACCCGCCAGTAGGTGGCAAAATCATGTTTATTGACCAAATAACTTTGTAATCAAGAAGAATATTAACTAAAAGCATGCAAATCAAAGGAGTTAGATAAATGCAATAAACCAATATCCTTTCTTCAATCTTTATTAAATTATTTCTAAGAAAAATTTGAGATAAACCAGATCAAAATATATATTAAAAGTAAAATTGAATAAAAAAATCACTTTATATACAAATCAAAGCTGCGATCAACATCATTTGAACTTCTAAAAAAGAATCTACTCGTATGACTAGGTGCACTTTTATTAATAATAAAAATGAATGCACAAGTCAAAATCCAAAAAAAAAATACCACCATGCTCAGTTGTAAGTAACTGGCAAAAAGTAAATGAACACTTCAACAGCTTGGTTACATTCAAACAGTCTGTTTGCATTTTAAGTTGATATAATATTATTTTTTTAGCTAGCAAAAAATGAACATACCAGCAAAACTGGCAATAGGAAGCGTGAACTTGCAGAGAAATTAGTTCTTAAACCCCGAGCAAGATTGCCAATAGCTTGAATTGCCTCGACTGCTACAGCGATATTAACATCTGTTATGAGTTGTACAGAAAAAGAATTAAATGATTTTTATTCATCAACTCAAAAAGCAAGTATAAACTTATAACAGAAGTAAGAATATAAAGCATGAAGTTAAAACTTAATGGAGCAGATTGAACACTTAACTATGCAATATTAAAAAGATCCTTGGCAATAGATAGAGGTATAAACGATGCAAACGAAATACCCAAACATAAAAAGACAATGTACCTTTTTTAGTGTCCGAAAAATTTCTGAGAAATCACCGGGTGCTATTCTTTTTGTTGAAGCAAGCTTGGTTAGCTCTGCAACAGCCTCTTTCTGTTCTGACCACTTGGTTGCTTTCTGTGACATAAGGCACAAGATGTTAATAGCAGTACAGGAACATCAAAACCAAATATTCCTAAATTAAATCACTACAACCAAAAAAAAAATGGAACTAGTTTGACGGAGAGAAGAAAGAAGACTGACCACTCCATCCCAAAATCCAGACTTCTCCAAAGGAGCCAATATATCAACAGGATCAACGAGCTCATACTCATCTATTTCCCGAGGAGCTGACAATTAAAATATGTTAAACGATGCATAAACAGGAGAGCTAAATAACCAACATCTCTGCAGTAAAAAAACTAATAAAATATAACACTAAAGTGTCAAACTCCTACAATGGTAATCACTTGTTACCTGCTGATAGAACACCTACTTGTCGTCATTTAATATCAACCAAGAAAAAGAATAATCTAATAGACTATGTGTATTACACACCATCATATGTAGATTCCTCAGATGGGCCAGCACCCACAACTTCAGATACAACCTCCTTTTATGGCTCCTTGTCTTGCTCAGACCTGAAGACATCAATACCAACTAGGTTAAGAAAAATAAAAACAGCAAGCAGATCAAACAGCTAATGAAAAAAATGAATTTTCACCTTATTTTGCGACATGGCCTAGCTGCCCCTGTTACATTCACCAGCTCGGCTTCCAATTCTTTTTTCTTCAAAAAATAAAAAATAATAAATAAGTCATTACTTCCAAGGATCAGGGAGCAACAAAAAATTCCATACTCAAAGTCGTACATGTAAGAAGTTATCATACCATTGTATCCCTCATTTTCTCAAATAATATTGATTTTACAGGGTCCTTTCCAATCCATCGACAAAGCTCAAGAGTAAGTCCTTTAGAAGATGCACGAACATTTTGATCTTGATGGTCAAATAGCTCAGGCAACATCTTTAATATCCTCTTTGGAGGCACAACTTTTGCTCCAAACTCACTATCAAACCAAACATGCAGATTAGATAAAGAAGTACAAGAAACATTTCCCACAAAATTAAACTCAATACAAACCTTAAGGCTTGAAACATGACATCAATTGCGAGTACAACAGCTTTAGCAACTTTGGCTTTTATCGCCTTCTCCATTGCATCCTGCAACAAACATACCATACTAAATATCCCAGAAAATCATAGCAGAAAAAAGATGAAGTTTCAGAGAGCACAATATAAGTTAAAAAAAAACATATTCAACCATACAATACACCAGCATTACTGTATGAATGAAAAAGAAAAGACAGAAAATATAAGAAACCGCATACCAAGAAAGACTCTACAGCCTCCAATTCAATCCAAAGCATAAAGATGGCATGGGCCTTCTCCACCGTCTTAGGCCTACCGGTGAGACATTTCGCCACAACCGTGTCACATACTTCTTTGCCATACCTATACACAACAAAGCACAATATCAAAACTTAAGGTCAGTTAAAGAAATTACTATTTCTATAGAATTATTATAAAAATACAAGAGAGTTGAAAAGTTAAATAAAAAAAAAGTCATTTAATGAAGACACTGCATAAATCAAAGTCTGAAACAGAATATGCATAGAGAAAAATTTAAACAAAAAATATTCACAACAGGAGCAAAGATTAAGACTTCAAAGTCAATTTATACACCCTTTTGCATAACCACTAACCAACTTTCTTAACTAATTGTAAAATTCAATATGAAATTGCTACTGCTCCAGAGAAAATTAGACATATTGGATGACTCAAAACACATATTAAAACAACAATTATACTTAGTCTCACGGTTTACAATTCAATGACTTCGACGTCAATTTGTGATCCAATACAACATTGCAAAAACAACAATTAACAGCAGAAGTGTTTTCCTATTTTTCATAAACAAGTTCTTATCATTTTCCTCCATTTGAGTTCCTATTTTTCATAACTTTTAATAGTAATTTCTGTTCAAATTCAAATCAGAGCATTTGAAACCTCAAACAATAAAACATGTTAGTTTACAGTACCAAAACAGTTGAAAAAACTAAAGACTAATATAGCACCATTAAATTTCAACTTCCTCAAATGAATAAAAGGGAAAAAGATAAAAAGAAGAAAAAACCACCTAAAGGAAAGCGAAAAGAAGTGTTCTTGTTGGCTCAACAGAATAGAATCATTGAAACACATATCTAAAAAAAGACAAAAAAGATCAAATCACTCCAGCCCCATGCCTCCTATGAATAAATCTGGATACAATTCACAGATAAGAAAAAGAAAATACAAAATCTTACTAACACCCATGTAAATTATAACGATCAACTAACAATATCGTAACAAGGCTATCCTACAAGACTCAATTATTAATGAATCTAGAAAGAGATGTAGCCATAAGTTGAAACCAGCCAAAAAACTACCTGCCTAGTTATATTCCAAATTTTCTAATGAATCACCAAATACCAAACCCCAAACTCTTAATAACTAAGTCATATGTTGCGGGGGGGGGGGGGGGGTGTGGAGGGGGAAATAAAAAGAAATCATTACTAGTTCACAACAAACTTTTGATGCTATTAGAAATTGGTTATTCATGAAGTAATAGTACCAAACTACATGAAATTAGAAAGTAAATGTACAACTAAAAAAGCTAACTAAACAGAGCTTGGTGTAAACACAGAGGATATTAAAAAAACAAAAAACATAATTTTTATTTCTCATATACGTACTCAAAAGATAGAAAACTCATCCATAAGCTTAATAACCTAAAAAACTAAAGCATCAAAGCTAATAAAAATTGTTTGTTGCTGAAGTACTAGTATCAAGCTACATGAAAACAGAATGTTAAAAAATAAAGTAAAGGTGCCAAATTTGTGTACCTGAGAATGAATGAAACAGCTGGTGGGTTTGAGGTAGTTCTCAGAATAGAAGAGGCTCCTCCATTGATAGAGCAACGGAGAACTTAGTACAAAGAGAGGAAGAGGCTCTAACGGTGACCTTCATTGCCAGAAGAAATGCATATTAGAAAAAATGTATAAAATCACAGCTATCACCTACTTCTTGAATCAGAGAAACCCTTGACTGGAATATAATTTAAGCATATTACACAAATGTTTGATAAAACAGAGCAACAATCTACACAAAACCCACACTGCAATAACAAAAACAAAACAAAAAAGAACTAATCGAAGAGGGTTGACCTGCAAAAGCAAGCTACGGGAAAGACCGAGAGAGATAGGTCTACGAGAGAGATAGACCGAGAGAGACCAGGAAGGGAAAGATTGAAGAAATGGGTATAGGGGAAATGGGTACACGGAAAAGGTAGAAAAAACTTAAGTCATTTGGCGGTACTTTATTTTAACTTGCCGCCTGAAATTTTTCACATATGCAATAACTCTTTTTAAATACTATTATAATGATGTGTTATGGTAATGGGTGTTTGGTACAGTGATAGTATTGTGCATTGTTATTTGCCGCGTGCCAACGTTCATATTTGTCTCTTATAGACTTGGTAGCTCCTTCAGCTGGAACTTCTGGGGATTCCTCAGTCACGACGAACTTGGAGTTGTCACCAATAAACACTATGTTGATGTTCTGCTTCCACTTAAGGAAGTTTTCTCCAGTGAGTTTCTCCATTGAAAGTTGGCAAAGGATGGGAGTATACATAGCCATAATAATACTATGTATTATCAATAAAATAGAAATCAATCACATTTGCTCAATAAAATTTCTATTCACTCTAATTTCAAGAAATAGCACAACATATACCATAAATTTGTAACATATGGTAAAAATACCAAAATAATCATATCTCTATTTCTGTAGGTTTTTAATTATTCTGTGATATTGTTGTCCCGGTTGGCAAGAGTAAAAAAAAATACCATTAGTTAAATAGAGTTGTAAACTCATTTAATAATGGACACCATTATTAACAACCTACTATTCGATCAAAAATAGAAAACAAAATTTCTTATTGTATGAGCTAGATCCATAGTTTCGATAATCATAGATTTGGTCCTAGTAGTCATCGTAGGGGTAAATCTAGTGGAATTTGACATATAATTATCTATCTTTCGAAATCTAACCTTGTAAAAATAACTAATGAATACCTTCCGTAGGGGGACGAAATGAAGCGTCTTAAGGCCCTGTTAAGCTATTGACCTTGTTAAACAAACAGTGAAGATCGAGTATAATTATTAAAATAAGCTCATTATTTAACAAAAAATAGTATTTTTTATTATTAATTTTTGAAAAATTAATGACTATGGTTCTCCAAAAAATTATAAAAAATTAAATTTTTAAAACCAAAGTCCTATAATTGTCTATTAGCTCTAAAGTGTCACATTGAAACAAATTCAATTAAATTAGAATTAGAATGTTGCTAATCAATATTTAGGTTTTACTAGTATAATGAACCTATATAATAAATCAAATTCAGGCAAATGGGCCTTAATAATTGGACTTGTATGGAGGAGGGTTGGGTCCATTATGTCGTTCCCACTACTAGGGCCCCCAAACTTCCATACAAGGTCCAAAAGACAGGAATTTAAACCTTCGTTTTATTAATTGTTATTAATGGATTAGACACACTATAATCATGCAAAGCAAATGAGCCTTAACAAGTAGAATCCCCCACAAGAGAGGAATTTAAACTTTACATTTTCTAATGGGCCCAAATAAAGCCTATCAATTTATGAATGTTTTATTTAGCAAAATACCATGTATCATGCAAACATATGGGCCACTATATGCATCTAAGCCCAATTGCAAAAATATCACACATAGTGCAAACAGACATGTTATAATTGGATGACCCTAATCATGTTACTATATAAGCAAGTTTGAATTTATGTAAAATACCACATTTAATTTTCAAGAATTAATCCAAAATTTAAATTAATTAAACTTTTGCAAAAATAAATAAGTCAATTTAAATTAAATTTATCAACAATTAACAAAAGTTAATTTAAATTTTAATTATCAACAATCAACTTAGTTTGGGTAATTTTAAAAAATATTAATTTAATTTAAATAGGATTTATCAACAATAAAAAAATTAATTTAAATCCTATTTATAAAAAAATATTTTATTAATTGGTTTGCAAAACGTGATATTTTCAAATTTTTAACCAATTTTAAAATTTTAAAACAAAGGTACTTAGCGGAATATATGAACTCATTTTAATAAATATTAATACCAGTCAGGATCATATACATATATAAATATTAAATTACATACAAATAGATCAGAGATTACCTCTTGTAGCCTATCAAGTGTCCTTTAGTCTTTTTGTATAAATCAACGGTCTTCCTATCCAGTGTTCTAAGATCTCACACCCTGATCTTTTAGACCAATCTTCAAACACACAAGGATGCCTGTGGGCACGTAGGGTTAAAAATGTTGATTTATGTGACTCCCTAGATGTACTCAACACATGAGATCTAGAGAGTTTTAACAGAGAGAATGTTTAGAATAGTTTTCAGGTTTAGACAAAACTATCGCTTTAGAGAAAGAGTCTGATTATCCTTCATCCTTCTGAACATCACGTATATCAGAATTATAAAGATATTTAATTTAATTAAATAATCTTTATTTAATTAAAATACAATTTAAATTAAAACTGATTTGATATTTTCATTTAATTATCTATTTAAATCATATTTAAAAAGAATAATTAAATAACTGATTAAACAAATTTATTTGAAATTCAAAATTCGAATCCTAGGGATAAAATCCCTGATGCTAGGCGCCACACACTGTACAGTATAGTGTGTGTCGCTCAGCCCTATTAGGGTTGCCATAATTTTCTCATTTGTTTATTTAATCAACTTTTAAGACAAGATATTTATTCCAACATAAATATTAGTTAATTAAAAATTAACTTTATCTTAAAATATTAGTTTTAGATTAAATAAATAAATAACATATTATAAATAAGATATTTATTATTTTTTCTCTTTATATTAATCCAAACAAGATTAATATTAATTTTAACCTATAGTTTTTCAAAATAAAAACTATATAGTTATATAATTAATTATTTCACAATTAATCAATTATTCATAGTTATCAAATAATTATTTCCTTGCCCTAAAAAATTAACTGCTTTGCAATTTAGTCATTTCTCTTAACAAATCTTTCTTTTGACATCCTTACCCTTGACAGTGTAGGATAGAGGTGATATGGGGACCATGGACCTATAATACGAAGTTCCAATAAACAAGATTATTAATTAAACTCTTTAATCTAATATTCTTTATTAATTCCATGATTACTCCACTATAAATATAGAATTGTACTTTAAGTATTTATAGAATTATATTTACAGTTTTCTCTAGTAGTCCATTGATATAATCAATATATGTAGTTTTGTCCTCCATTATTAGTTCGTTAATTAGAGCTGGTCAAAATTACCGTTTTACCCTTCTAATTACTTCTTGATCCTTAAGTACCATTAATTCTTTAGCGAATAATTAATCTATAATCTAATTATAGATTTGAGCTCAATAACTATTCCGTTTCATAATCAACCCTTAAGGGAACAAATATTCGATTTGTTAGGAAAGCATGGTTTCCATTATTGTAATTCATGTTCCCAGCCATCCATGATATTGAATCTCCAAAACAAAAGTCATTAGCCTCATTATCCTAAGAGAACTTAACGAGTGTATCAAAAGATCCAATAAACATAAACAGGAGTTCATGAATACTCAGGATTTAGACTAATCTACAAATGATCAACTATTATGACAAGAATTAAATCTTTACGTAAAACGACAAGTTTATAAAGATAATTAATTCTCATTTGTCCTGTCATATATAATCTCTATTATATATTGCACCTTTACTAAGATGTCTATCCACATCAATAATCTGAATCTAGATTACTTGCATCTTGTATGCTTAACAAATCTTACTAGTAACCATTCATTAAAGATTCCTTACTTTAATATGTTACTGACTATTTTATTCATTATATATGATCTTAATTCTCTCGTACTAATACAAGATCATATTCTCATAAATGAATAGGGAATTTTCTTGATATTATTATATAATTAATTCAAACAATAATTATAACATTCAAATATAATAAAATTGCACTTTTATTTAAAACCAATAAAATGTCTTTACATGATTTTAGGGCATTAATCCTAACAATGTCCAACTTCCCCTCAAACCAAGTGAGGCATTTCCCTTAATCCCATATTGTGCACGTGACCCATGAACGACTTTGTAGGAAGTGTCTTGGATAACAGGTCAACCAAGTTATGTCCCGACGCTGTCTACATAACTGTCATATCACCTCGGTGTACAATCTCTCTTACCAGATGGTATTTCTTTCTATATGCTTCCCTCTCTTGTGGCTTCTAGGTTCTTTGGAATTATTTGCTACTCCACTGTTGTCACAGTATAGGATTAGTGGCTTATTCATATCTGGAATAACTTCCAGATCAGTGTAGAACTTCCTCAACCAAACCGCTTCCTTAGCTGTTTCACAAGCCGCTATGTATTCGTCTTCCATGGTTGAATCAGCTATGCTGGATTGCTTAATGCTTCTCCAAACCACAGCTCATCCACCAAGAGTGAACACTGACTCAGGTGTCAATTTTCGACTATCTTTATCTGATTGGAAATCAGAATCAGTGTATCCAGTAGGGTTTAGCTCACCCCCTGAATATACCAGCATATAGTCTCTCATTCTCCTAAGATACTTGAGAATGTGCTTTACTGCAATCCAGTGTTCCAAACCAAGATTTGATTGATAACGACTTACAATCCCAACTGCATAACATATGTCAGGCCTAGTACACAACATAACATACATCAGACTCACAACTATTGAAGCATAGGGATACTTTCTCATATCCTTTTCCTTCTGAGGTGTCTTGGGACATTATTCCTTGGAGAGAGCAATTCCATGTCTGGTCAGTAATTGACCTTTCTTGGAATTCTCCATAGAGAATCTTTCAAGAAACTTATCTATATAATTAGCCTGAGAAAATTCCAAGAGCTTGTTCTTCCTATCCCTTTGGATTTGGATTCCCAGAACGTAGCTCGCCTCACCCAAATCTTTCATTTGGAACTTTTTAGCTAATTATTTATTTATGTTTGACAGTGTCTCTACATTGTTCCCAATGGGAAAAATGTCATCAATGTAAAAAACTAAGAAAACCACCACTTTCTTCTAATGTATTTATACACACATGCTTCGTCGACATTCTGTTCAAACCATATGTTTTAATTGTTTCATCAAAAGTGATATTCCAAGATCTAGATGTTTGCTTTAATCCTTAAATGGATTTCACAACTTGCACACCTTTTGATCTTCCTTGTTCTCTATGAACCCTTCTGGTTGTACCATATAGATACTTTCATCAAGATAGCTATTCAGAAATGTTGTCTTGACATCCATTTTCCATATCTCATAATCATTGGCAGTCGCTATGGATAAGAGGATACGAATGGATTTGAGCATGGCCACAGGAGAAAATATTTCTTCATAATCAACACCTTCTCTTTGAGTGTAACCTTTGGCTACAAGCCTCGCTTTGAAAGTCTCTACTTTCCCGTCTACACCTCTTTTCTTCTTGTATATCCACTCACACCCTATGGGCCTGACATCTTTAGGTGGATCCACAAGTTCCCAGACAGAATTGGAATATATTGATTCCATTTCTTGTTTCATGGCTTCTTGCCATTTTTCCTTTTCAGGATCATCCATTGCCTCTTTAAAGGTTAATGGATTGTCCTTTTCTATATCAGAAACAAGGACACGTGCCTCATGTTTGTAGCGAACAGGTTGTCTCCCAATCCTCCCACTACGATGTTGCACCGGGGTTTCTTTTCTAGGAATCATGGTTTCCTCAGTTTGTCATTTATCATTTAATGATGAAGATGATTGTGATGGAATCTTATCAGATATGAGTTCCTCCAATACTACCTTGCTCTGAGGTTTATAGTTATTCATTTAGTCATGTTCAAGGAAGGTCGCATTTGTGGAAACAAATACCTTTTGATCCTTGAATAACCACCTCTTATTTCTGGAGCATTGCCAACAAAAATGCACACTTCCGACCTTGATTCAAGTTTCCCTGATTTAGGTCTAAGAACATGAGTAGGACAGCCCCAAATGAGGAAATAGTGCAAAGTAGGTTTGTTTCCATTCCACAATTGCAGTGCCATTTTTCTAATGGTCTTAGATGGGACTACATTAAAAATGTATGTCGCTGTTTGAAGTGAATATCCCTAGAATGAGATAGGAAGTGAAGAGTAGCCTAACATAGATCTGACCATGTCCAACAAGGTCTTGTTTCTTCTTTCAGAAACACCATTTTGTTGTGGCACTCCTAGTGTTGTTAGTTGGGATAGAATACCATGCTTTAGCAAGAAATATTTGCATTATAAATCCAATTATTCTCCACCTCAATCAGATTGAAGTATCTTTAGAGTCTTACCTAACTGCTTCTCGGCCTCAGCTTTGAATTCTTGAAACCTACCAAAGGTTTCAAATTTCCTAAGCATTAGGTAAGTATGACCATATCTTGAGTAATTGTCAATAAAAGTGATGAAATACTCATACCCACCTCTTGCTTGTACATTTATTGGACCACAAACATCGATGTGTACAAGCTCCAAAGGTTCTTTGGCTCTATTGCCTTTCGCTGAGAAATGACATTTGGTCATTTTTCCTTCTAGACAAGATTCACAAATCAAAAGAGTTCCAACTCTTGGTTCTCTCAAAGGTCCATCTTTTTTTAACCGTTTTATCCTATCTAGACCTATATGACTAAGTCTAAGATGCCAAAGACATGTGTCATCCCCGTTTGAAACTTTTTGTCTTTTGTTACCTTGCGGTTTTGCTACTTTAAATAATTTTGAATTATTGAGCGTTCGTTCATTTGGTTTGAGCATATACAGTCCGTTATTATGTTCTGCTTGACATATTTTGAAACCATTCTTTGAAATAACAATCACATTATTACTAAAAGAAATATCAAAAAATTGTCCGTGCAACATAGATAAAGAAACTAAGTTTCTAGAAAATTAAGGAATAAAATAAACATTGTTCAAAACTACATAATTGTTCCCAAAATTTAAATGGATTGTTCCCTTTGCTCTTGCTGAAACGAGCGCTCAACTTCCAACTCGCATGGTCATCTCGCCATCTATCAACTTAATAAACGAATTTTAGGCTCGTTTAGGGTTTAGATTTTATGAAAGTTTTCATTAGTTTAGGGCTATTTTATTGTAGAATTACGCACATTCGTTCATGTTTAAGGTTTTTCATGCTAAGATGGTGAAAAGAGTGGAATGAAGTGAAAGTGGAAGAAAATGAAGTTATTTTGGAGAAAATCGCGTCTTTCGGGAGCAAGATGTTCGAGTAATGAATATGTAAGTAGCGCTACAGTGCTAACAAAGTAGCGCGACAACACTAGAAAAGGGAAATTTTGAAGTGCTGAATTTGTAAGTAACGCTACAGCGCTATCAAGAACTGGAGAGTAGCGCTACAGCGCTAGAGCACCAAATTTTGAGGCAATTCGACTCTATTAATAGCGCTACAACTCCCAAAACCTAGCGCTACAACGCTATCGACGCGGTTTTCAGATTTTTAGCCACTTTTTGAAGGACAAAACAGTATTTTCACTTGGGAGCCTTGGAAAACTATTTAAAGGACATTATTCTACGAATTTGATAAGCAGTTTTAGTTTTATAAACCCAAGATTTAGAAAAGGTTGCTGTAATTAGATTTCTTTTCCTGGCTTTTTAGATTTTTCTCTTCATTTGAATTCTTTAGGTTACTTTCTATGAATAATTATATGAAGTTTATTTTCATTATGTTAGCTATGAAATAAATCTTTTATCTAGGGATTAATGTAGTCACTTGGATTTCTATTTAATTTTATTGTGATGTTCTATTGATTCTTCTTCTCTATTCTAATCTATATGATTTTTGTTTAATGCTACTAAATACTTGATCACTATTTACTTGATTTAATGGTTTTGATTCAAAATTCGAAATATGAGAATTGAATATGCTATCATTATATAGACATAGGTTGCATATTGGACGAAAGTACCTGTATGACCTATGTAGTAATTAGGTTTCCATGCTTAAGGAATTTTATATGTTTAAGTTTATCACAGAAATGTAGAAAACCTACATATAGACTGAGATCTTATATCTTGAAAAAGAATAAGAATTGATTATGATAACCTGCTATTAGAATAGGAAGAAGAGATTTAGAATTGATTAGTAAAATTAATAGAATGAAAAGTTGATGAAATTAATTCCTAGGCTTGTTATTATTGATTTTTATTAGTTGATTCATTATTTTGCTACAGTTATTTAAGTTTTGTTCATAGTTTAGAGTATTCATTTAAATTTTTAATTATTCATCTAAATTTTAATTCCCCAAATAGAATTTGAAAGTCAATTATTGGTAATTGGTTAATAGTCTCTGTGGGACAATCTCTATTCTTATAGACTTTATTACTTGACACGACTATGTATACTTGTGTACAGATTTTACAGATCAAGTTTTTGGCGCCGTTGTTGGGGACTAATAATCAATATCAAATATAATTGTTTTTCAATCTACTTTGGTTTTCATTTAACTTTTTCTAAATCAAGTTTCTTTTAAATTTCCCAATTTCAAGTGACTTATTTTTATGCGACGTAAGGGGTCGAAAATACTAGTACTTGTTGATCCTGAGATTGAGAAAACCCGTAAAAGAGAAAGAAAACAGAAAAGACTTGAAAAGATGGCCCAGAATGTCAATAATGTCGCTAACAACAATCTGAATCAGGGGAATGTGGGGAATGTTGCAGCTGAGGTAAACTTACCTCTGAGGGACTATGTACTCCCTACTGTTACAGGGGTACATTCTAGTATTCGCCCACCTGCTGTTGAGGCGAATAATTTTGAGATCAAGCCCTCTATAATTCAAATGGTTCAGAATTGTGTTCAGTTTGGGGGGCTACCTAATGAGGATCTGAACCTCCATATTACCAACTTTTTGGAGTTATGTGATACTTTCAAAATGAACGAAGTTAGTAATGACGCAATCCGTTTGAGGCTATTTCCGTTTTCATTGAGAGACAGGGCTAAAAGTTGGTTGATTTCGTTGCAAGCCAATTCCATTCTGACATGGGAAGATCTTGCTCAAAAATTTCTCTCGAAGTACTTTTCTCCTGCTAAATCAGCACGGATTAGAGGTGAAATAAATAATTTCTGTCAATTTTAAAGGGAATCATTATATGACGCTTGGGAGAGGTTTAAAGAGCTGCTGCGAAAATGTCCATATCATGGTATAGTGAAAAGGATGTTGGTGCACACTTTCTATAATGGACTAAGGGGAAACACAAGAACTATCATAGATGCAGCAGTAGGTGAGCATTTATGAGCAAAAGCGCTAATGAAGCTTACGATCTTTTAGAGGAAATGGCCATGAATAATTATAATTGGCCATCTGAGCGAGAAAATAAGAAGGAGGCAGGAGTTTTAGAAGTTGATCCTATTGCCATGCTCACTGCTCAAATTGCTTCGCTAGCAAAACAAATACAATACCAAAACAATAGTTCAGCTCAAGCAATGCAACTACAACCTTTTCGTATCAGTTGTGAGACATGTGGAGGCCCTCATCATTTTCAGCAATGTCCAGCGGCAGGTTCTTATTTAGTTGATGATATCCCACTTGAACAGGTTCAAGCCATTGGCAATTTCCCAAGGCAACCTAATAATAACCCATACCATAATAATTATACTCCAGCATACAAGAACCATCCTAATTTGTCATGGAGTAATAATCAAGGGCACCAACCACAAAACCATCCAAATCCACCTCAATATCCTCCACATAGACCATCTTATGAGCTAAATCCAAGGCCCTTTTATGATACTCAAACGCCACCAATGCTGCAACATCAATAGCCACCACCTCACATGACTAAACCAGAAGTATTCGCTGATGCATTGAACCAATTTATGACAGAAACCAGATACTCCATTCGGAGCTTAGAAACACAAGTTGGCCAACTTGCAAAGTTAATGGCATATCGTAATCAAGGGGCTTTACTAGCTCAACTGTGGTGAATCCAAAAGAGCAATGTCAAGAGATCACTTTGAGGAGTGAGACTAAATATGAGGGGCCTACAGTAGAAAACAAAGGCAAGAAGATGGAAGATCAACCTGTACCTAGTCCAGCACAACAGGAGGTTACTAAAGACCTTCCAAAGACAGAAAAGCCAAAATACACCGAGTCTCCACCAAAAGTTCCATATCCTCAACGGTTTCGAAAGGCTAATCTTGACAAACAATTTTCTAAATTTTTGGATATCTTTCGAAAACTACACATTAACATCCCTTTTGTAGAGGCTTTAGAACAAATGCCAAGTTATGTGAAGTTTATGAAAGAAATTTTATCAAGAAAAAAGAAATTAGAGGATTATGAGACGGTTGCATTAACTGAAGAGTGCAGCGCAATACTTCAAAAGAAACTAACTCCAAAGCTTAAAGATCCTGGTAGTTTCAATATCCCATGTTCTATAGGGGGTTTAGTAGAAACAAAGGCTTTATGTGATTTAGGGGCCAGTATGAATTTAATGCCTCTATCAATCTTTCAGAAGCTGAATTTGGGAGAAGCTCGGCCAACTGCGGTATCTTTGCAGATGGTAGAAAGATCATTTAATCACCCTCTTGGAGTGATTGAGGACATATTGGTAAAAGTGGGTAAATTCATCTTTCCTGCGGACTTTATTATTTTAGATATGGAGGAATATGAAAATATTCCAATAATACTCAAAAGGGCATTCTTGGCGACTAGTAGGACTTTAATTGATGTACAAAAGGGTGAGTTAAAGTTGCGAGTGCAAAAAGAGAAAGTTATATTTAAAGTTTTTGCGGCAATAGAAATTCCAACTTGTTGTAGAGTTGAAGTGGTAAACCAAGAAGGGAACAAGTTGGAAGCCTCTAAGAAAAGCTCCATAGTTAAAACCGGAATGAGAAAGGGGCATCATTGGTTAAAAGGTTCTTTAGTGAAAGAATTCAAATGTTATATGAGCAGGGGAAAGTACCACCAATTTCTAATCACAAGAAACAAGGGCCAACTCATGACACTATGGCTCTTAAGGACGTGCGGGGAGGACTTGAACCAAGTTGAATATGAATGAAAATAAGAGTTTGGCTAAAAGACGTTAAAGACAACACTCTTAGGAGGCATTCCTATGTTTATTTTAATTTTTAATTTTATGTTTTTTTTTTTTTTTTTGGAACAATGTTTTTAGAGGTTTTTGTTTTAGTTGTTTTAGTTTTATTCTAGAAAAATTGTGTTGTAACTCGTAACCCGTGGAAAACGTGAAAAAAATTAAAGTTTAGGTGTTTATAGCGCTACAACAGCCGACGTCTCAACCATTTGAGGGACCCTCGTTCCATCCTCCACATTCGGCATACTGATGTGGCTACTCAGGTAAGTCTCTTTTCTCATTCTTTATGAACTTTAACATTGGGGACAATGTTAGGTTTTAAGTTTGGGGGAGAGATTTATTTTTAGTGTTTTTTGATGCGTTTTTCCGTTTGTGTTTTTTTTAGTTAGTTGTATTGAGTCATGTTTTAGAGTATAAATTAAGTTGATAATAATTGCCATTTTAATATGATTGACTGTTATGTTGTATAATCCAAAGGAAAAGTTGATGTGCTTCTGAAACAATATGTGTACTTGGTTAGATTGCTTTGTTTTTTTCACTGTGATCTGTTGACATTAGATTGTTGATGTATTTTTTTCACTGTGATCTGTTGCAAATGTTATAATTGAGTTATTTTATGCATGTCGAATTTGGATTGTGGATTGAACAAGATTGAAATAAATTCTAGAACTTGTTTTCTTACTATTTGAGATGAAATTTGAAACAATGCACATTTAGGAAAATGATATAGGCAATTTTTTTTTTTGGACTGGTTGTGCCTTTCAAGCTAATCCTGTTAAATTTTATTCTTAGTCAACCCTTTTGAGCCTTATAACTGTTTTCTTGTTAACACATTCTTTTGAACCTAGATGTGAATTGGATTACCAATTACTCTTTTGACCCATACCATGAGCATGAAAATTATTATATGAAGGGAGTGAATATGTAATGGGATGTATGTATGATGTGTTATTCAGAAAATTCTTTGTGATTGAGAAAAAAATTAAAGAAAGAAAAGGAAAAGAAAGTGCAAAATGATTATGTTCCTAAACAGTTATCTCTTGAAAAATCAAAGTTTGGGGGAGTGTATTATGAGAAAGAAAAATAAGAACGAGTTGGTATTGCATAGTTTTCTCAATCGTTGAAAAGAAAGAAAAGAAAACAAAATTCTCAATCATTGCATAGAAAAAGGGGTAACAAGGGATGAGTGGTTTGAAATTGATGGGAAAGTTTGTTAGTTGGAATGCTTATGGTATGATTAAGCCTAAAAATGTTTCTTTATCTACTACCTAAGCCTTCCATTACAACCATTGAAAAGCCCTATTGATTCTTATTTGTTCATTTGTTTATATTAATGGAGAATAGTAAGTAGTGCAGGCATATGGAAATAACCGGTTATGTGGTTAGTTGGTGAGAATTTGATATGCATAAAGTGGTTCAATTATTTTATTTGCGAGTTATGAGTAAATGAGCTTGGGCGTTGATAGATTGCAGTGAATGGGTGAAGTATTTTGACTGAAAATCTTGATTAATATTTTAAATAGCATGATTGTTTTTCCTGAGAATTATATATGCATAGCAGTCTTGAGTGTTGGAATTGGTTGGTTATGTCAACTTGGTTTGTTTAGGTTTAAGTCTAGTTAGATTCTTTACTCGAGGGCAAGTAAAGGTTTAGTTTGGGGTAGTTTGATAAACGAGTTTTAGGCTCGCTTAGGATTTAGTTTTTATGAAGGTTTTCATTAGTTTAGGGCTATTTTATTGCAGAATTACGCTCGCTCGTTCATGTTTCAAGTTTTTCATGCTAAGATGGTGAAAAGAGTGGAATGAAGTTAAAGTGGAAGAAAATGAAGTTATTTTGGAGAAAATCACATCTTTTGGGAGAAAGATGTATGTGTAATGAATCTATAAGTAGCACTACATCGCTAACAAAGTAGCGCTATAGCGCTAGAAAAGGGAAAATTTGAAGTGTTGAATCTGTAAGTAGCGCTACAGCGCTATCAGGAACTAAAGAGTAGCAGTATAGCGTTACCACTCTAGTGCACCAAATTTTGAGGCAATCCGACTCTATTAATAGCGCTACAATGCCCAAAACCTAGTGCTACAATGCTATTGATGTGGTTTTTAGATTTTTAGCCACTTTTTGAAGGACAAAACGGTCTTTTCACTTGGGAGCCTTGGAAAACTATTTAAAGGACATTATTCTGCGAATTTGCACTACACCAAAAACTACTTTCCACAACACATATTTATAAGTCTTTTGAAAATGTATTCTAATATATACTATGTAAAAAAAAAGTGTTAAAGTAATAAAAAAAATATAAAAAAAAAAAAAAAACAAGCCTACTCCCGTAACCACCATCATCTCTTTCTCCTTCTCATTCTCCTTCTCCTTCTTGTCTTTTCCTCTTCCCTTCAACCTAGCTGCCACTCCCATAAACATCATCATCCTCAGCTCCGACCACCTAACCACCATCCTCACAACCCTTTTTCTCCGAGCCAAGCGCCAAATCTCAGGCACCCGTGAACCCAACCCAGGAACCAAGTGACCCCAGGTGCGAGCCCACCTCTGCGTGCCTTTGACCTTGTGAGACTTCCATTCGCGGGCCACCATCAACCGCGATTTTGCACCTGTTCTGCTATAGAGCCCCGAGTGTGCACCAAGCGAGGGCCTAGATTCCACAAGCCCATGCGCGCTCCCCTTAATGTGAGGCCAGGTGTGTCTCCAAGAAAACTCCTGCATCGAGAGCTCCATCGCACCCAAAAAAAAATTGGCCCCAACCCCAGCTTCATGAGCTCCTGGTTAAGCAACACCACAACCCGAGCCCCAATGTCGTTCCACCACTACCGGGCTGCTCCTTTGTAGATCTTTCTAGGTAATATTTTTATGTACCTTGGATTGGTTAAGTTTTGTTTGTGAATTGTTCCTCTTGAGTTACCATCTTTGGTTAATTCTATTATGTATTGTGGAAATATTGCTCCTGTCTTGCTCTTTGAGTGTAGCATTGTGATTTTGGAGAAAGCTCATAAGGATGGCGATGAGAAGAATGAAGAGACCGTTTCAAGGTTATTCCGATCTTTTAACACACTGTATGATCGAATAATTAATTCGTGATTATGAATGAAATTTTGGTCTGGTTTCTAATTTGCTAGTTATTTTTTTTATTGCGGTGATAGTGCGGCTGCTAAGATTAAGTCTATGATTGATGAATTGAAGTCCAAATTTGACAAAGATAGGTATGATCATCTATAAATAATGTCCACATTGAAGTCGAAATGTGTTTTTCTAGTTTGATTCAGATAGTTGTTATGTCCACAGACAAGGATTTTCTAAAGCACTTTCGAAGAGCTCAAAAGAGGTCTGAGTATGAAAATTTCGATTTCATTATTTGTTGTTAGTGTATTGCAATTTTTTTGACCTCTTGATCACATTTTTTTTGTATTTGTAGTTTGAGAACTGTTTGAAAAAGGAAACTTCCAAGTTCCAAACACTTTATCAGCAATTTTGCAAGGAAAAAGCAACCCATTTGCAGGTGTTGAAAGGTATTCTCTCTTATTTAAATTTAAATTAAATTCCACATTTGGTGTTTCAACTCATAACATGATATGTTCTCCATTCAATGATTAAGGAGACAAAAAAATTGACATGTGATTTGGATTGAACTCTTTAAATTTTGTTTCTAAAATGGTATTGGCTCATGTTCTAATACATTAGTTAGTTCCACATTTTTTTTATTCTTATTCTATATTTTCTTACTTACAAACATGATATATGGGTAAGATTAGTGACAATAATAAGGTAAATAGATTCATTTTCTAGTGGCAGATACCATTTCTAAGTTTGAAGAAGAGAAGGAAAATCTTTTAAAGTGATATGAACAAATGAGTAAGTTTACAGGGCACTACTCTTTTCATTCCCTTGTAGAGAAATGTAATTAAAGTAGTCTTGTTGTAAATAAATGACATCAGGGAAGAAAGAAAAGAGTATGATGTCAAAACATGAGAAAGCTTGTGGAGATAAGATTACTCGATTGGAGGAGTCTCTGAAAAGGAAAACTCAGGTATATACTAAATTACTAATCATAAACTTCAGGTTTTCTAAGCTCAAGCCATTTGGGTCTCTTTCTGCCAGTCTAATTAGCATTCCTATTTGGATTCAGGACGACAAAACTTTTAGCATTTTGAGGAAAACTTTGGGTTCCCTTTTTGAGAATGCCTCGGATGAGGATTTCCCACCTGATGATTAAAGCTTTGCTTCAGTGTTGGCATCTCAGAGAAAAGGCAAAACTGACCACTCTTTCAACCTGATTCAAGATATGTCCTTTAATATCTTCCTTATTACACTGTCTCTATATAGTAGGAAAAACTTAAATTGTCCATAGTTAATTTCCATTAACAATTCTCGACAGTCAATATTGAATATTCAAATGTTTTCTGCTCTACATAAACTAATAGAGCTCAGCAATAGATATTATTATGTAAGACCGACTTTATGTGTAGGAATCTTTGGCTGAACACCATAACTACAAACCAGCTATGATTACCGCTTTGGCTTTATAGTCTTTTCATGTAACCGTTATATGCGATAGATGATGAATATGATGATAATTGCTCTAGAAAAGTTTCCCTTTCCTGTTTTAATCTGTGAAGGTGGCATGTTGCATTATGGACATTCATTTTGCATTAAAAAAAGCATTACAGAAGTTTTTATGATCTGCTGTTGGCTGTGGCTTTTTTGCTGTTGTGGATATACTCGGGTCTCCATTGCCCCTGTTTTTTTATGCACTACCATTCTAACTTTGGCCCTTTTAACTTTCAAGTGTCTCATTTTACCATTCTAATCATGTTTTGGCCCCTTATTTTATTGTTAATTTTAGTACTCACATTCACAATGTAAATCACCAATGCCTTTTTTTTAAGAAAAAAACATTTATTTTTAGCATGAGTTATATATGATTATGAAACTATATATATTCCTTGTTCTGATGTTTCACTAGTAGTTGAGCGATATAGGACATGGTGGGGAGGGAGAATAAAGAAGATGATTGGAGAGGAGAATAGTAGAAAAAGAGGAATTTATAAAGAAATAACAGAATCAGTAGAAAATATAGATGAAAGAAGAATTAGAGTGGTATAAGAGAATGAAGAGAGGAAATCTGAATAATTTGTACTGTATATATTTACACGCACTACAAATTTATATTCTCTTTCAGGTCTTGAGAATAAAATTAATAACTTAAGATTATTTTTTATGAGAGAAAATGAGTGTTGGAAAGATAAATAGAGATTGAATGTGTAAATCACATGCTAGAACAGTTACATTCTATATATATATATAAATTTAGGATGTAACTCTATATTGACCTCTCTCTAGCTAGTAGTTAAGGTCACCAAGAGCATCATAGTTATGTCATTTTCTTTTGACTAAAAAAATTTGTGTATAAAGATATCGTTATACTTTTCCACCAGCACGTTTCTTCTGAGAAGATTTACTGATGCAAATGTTTCAATAAGGCATTTAAGTGCTTGAATGCTACAAACCTCAGAACTTCACGGTGTTAAAATGTTTTGTGGGCCTCTTGGCATATACTTAAATTGTTTGCTTGCCCGAAGCCTTGCTTCTGATTATGATGACTTTTACATTGTTTTTTTTTTTCTGGTCAGTTGCCCTTCATACGTTTCTGCAGCAGCTGTTAAGGCAAATTTATTTGATGTGGCTTTAAATACAAATATTCTTGCTACTGGCTCTAATGGTTCCTTGAGGTAAGGCCTTTAGTTTGATTTTCCAAGTTTAATATAGTTCTACACATCAGAGGTCAATATTTTAAAGACTGGTTGTTCTTTACAGGCCAGTCTAATTTTCTTTCTTTTTAAAAAAATCTATTTTAGGTGCTTGAACTGATTAAAAAAGGTATCGCGTTGACATCATATGCTGGAAAGCTAGTTGGGGTCATCTGGGACATGTTACTTTCTGATTCTTCAATCCATAGTGCTCTTTTTCGGATTGTTTGCATGACTTCACAAGCATTGGAGATCTGAATGCTCTGATTCTGTTTGGTCAAAAATTGCTATTTAATTTTGTTTCTTCATTGGTTTGAGCATTTTTCTTCCTATAATGTTTTTCTTCTTTTGTCTTGTTTTTTTCCATTTATCTTGCAGAAACTTCATGTTAGCCGTCTTTTTGATGTCACGGAATTTGAAGGTTTATCACTTGCTATATCATCTATTTTGGATATTCTGTACAATGTGCTTGCCAAATTTCCTAAGGTACATTGTCCATTAAACAGATGGCTACTTTTTTATTCTTGGCCCAAGTTGGAATTAGTAACATAGATGTTGGCAATTCTTGGTGCTATGGTTATTAGATGTAGTTAAATCTGAACATTGTTCTAATAGCAAAAATATTTTATACCCAGAAATCCCATAGACCTGCTTAGCGAGCCCAAGTTCGAAAATGGGGTTCCCCCTTAACTTTACAATATTTAGGGTGTGGGAAACTATAACAGTTGCTATGAGAAGTGCTTGTGCGGGGACTTGAACCCCAGGCCTTCTAGAAGCAAAGTACATGCTAACTTTGAGAGCTACTCATTTTGAGGATTGCAAATTATTTACCTTCTTTGCTGCGAAGAAGAGTAATTATATTCTGATCTTTTGACTAACTATTTTTTGGGCCAGAATTCAAAAAATTTGTTTGTCTAAAGCTGCAAAATATACCTTTGTTAATAGAATTCTCTCTTTATGATTTTTCTTAATTCTGTGATTAGTACTTTTTAATTACAAGAGATGATGTTCTGTTATTTAAATTTTTTAGGATACATCTTCCAACCTCCCCGTCTTTCTTCAATCAATTTTGTCATCTGCAACAAAACCAATATCTGTAGTTGCTGCTCTTGTCTCCTTGGTATCTTATTTTCGCAATCCTGTAAGGATTCTCTCGATGCTTGAACTGGAAACCTTTTTCATATTATGTTGTTTCCTCTTATTTGAGGGGAACTTCTCTTCCTGTTATGCATTCAACAACAACACTTAAAGATTTTTTTACTTTGTTGGTGTTCTTTTTCCTTTTTGGTCTTCTGATTTTCTCAGTTTAGACTCACACATTTGTTCATCACCAACATTTTGTGGATTGTGCATGTAAATTGTATATGTGTATATGTGTATATGTATATATTAATATATATTGAAGCACACTATCCAGTAATGGTAGATACAAAAAGAAGGGGTAGTCCCTAAATTCTTTGGTTGAGGAAACCCAAAGAGACACGATGAAGTGATTTCTTCCACAAAAAACATTTATATTTGACCTTGGCATATCTTTTGTGTGTATCTATTTTGTTGGTATCAATCATGGCTTTTAACACGAATGAAACTCATAGTTTCATTTCATAAGTAAACTTCATTGATTCAGTGAAAATCTCTAGCAATTTGCTGTTGATGGAGGAAGACTTACAATGTGTGTGTGTTGTCTATTTGGGTAAAGATCTTATAGTAGTATATTCTTTTGTCTCCTCTGCTGAGGTTTGCTGATGTTTAAACACTACACAGAAAGTACACAAAACTGAGGAAAGTAGTTTATTTTTTAAAAGATATTTTGTGATCATAAACCTTGTTTGATATTGACGAGATGGATATGACATAGTTTTACTTGCATTTTTTTCGTCATGCTTGACTTCAATTGGTGTATCCCCATGCTAAAACGTGAAAGTCTATTCATGTAAAATGGATCTAATTATAGATTGACTATGGCATTAAGTGCAAGGTTTCCATCATTATTAATGAGAAATTGTGCTGAGCACACAGCTTGGGACAAACTTGTCTGTATCCTTTATATGCTTTGGACCCCTTTTATGGTTTAATGGTTGTATGTAGACTGTCTATTCCTATATTGTTGGCAATCTTTACTACATTTTACTAAGGAGTTTTAACTTATCCATGCAGGCCATACAGATTGGCACCACTAAAGTACTGTCAATGTTATTGATGACAGCTGATTTCTTGCCACCATATTTTTCTGCAAGCAACTTTGGTCTAGATGATAAACAGGTTTAGCGTGTTCGAGTTAATGCATTTTCCTTCCTGATCATTAATTTTTTTATTTGAACAACTGACCCATTGTTTCTCATTTATAATATTTTAATTAATACATCGTCTAGGTTGCTGATTTGAAATATTCTGTAAGCTTTATTCTACTAGAGCAATCTGAAGAAAATGAAGACTTATTTGTTGCTACCGTCAATCTTTTCTGTAACGCCCCAACTCCTGGGACCGTTACGGTGTGCCTTGTAACCAGTGCTAAACTCGCTAATCGAGTCATTTGGCCAAAATCGTGAACTAAGTATGATTAGCGGTTTAGGGATTAAAAACTTTGGCTAGGATGTAACGTTTCACTAGAACGTTTAATATATACATTGGGATCCCAAAAACATAAATTTCTAAATTTATTATAGAAAATATTTAAACAGGCCGTTCTAAGCGGCAAAACAGGGTTCAACCCTAGTTCCACTTTAAACCTCGGCCGTGACGGACGAGCAGCTGCATATGTACACGTCATCACCTAAGCCCTCCAACTCAAGGATGGTCTAGCTTCCTCTTGCCTTTACCTGCACCACATAGCACCCGTGAGCCGAAGCCCAGCAAGAAAACATAACACTATACATAAACATTATCAAATGATTATCATTATAATCATACTGAGCATAAAAATTTCAACCAATGAGTGAGCATCACATGATTCAAGAGGGAGAGTGGCTGCTAGGTAAGCCACTAGCCTCCAAGCACTTATTTCATCCATCGACCCTCGAGGTCGGTTTGGCATTAATGCTCTTTGAGTCATTCAATGCTGATGGACGATTAGATCTAATCTCTGTTGGCTTGCGTGAACCATGCTAAGACCGTTCTGACTAATGAGTCAGCGCTATGTGACCAGTGTCCAGTATCACTGCCGAACCTGACTCATGAGTCACAGCTTCACAGCTGATACCAACACCTTTGCCAATTCTAACTGATGAGTCAGTGCAATGTGACCAGTGCCCAGTACCACTGCCGAACCTGACTCATAAGTCACAGCTTCACAGCTGATACCAACACCTTTGCCAATTCTGACTGATGAGTCAGTGCAACGTGACCAGTGCCCAGCACCACTGTTGAACCTGACTAATGAGTCACAGCTTCACAGTTGATACTAGCCCCTTTACCAAATCTGACTAATTAGTCAGTACCATGCACAAGTAAGCAATGCTATTAATACGTATCATATGCCAGTTATCCAAGAATAGGGCATTCAGCATGCTTACTAAACAGTTGCCAGCATAATCATGATCATGCACAAGCCCAGAGACTCAAGCTCTGTCCAATCTCATATTCATCACTCATGGCATGCCCTAATCATATGTTTCTCGTGCATCACATGCATCACACTTAATCATCCAGCATGCCTCAGTAATAATCATACGCAAATGGAAAAGCTTGCCAAGCATTCATTATGCTATCAATGTTTACATTTAAACATCCAACATGCAGCAATCATAGCCATGCATGTCATACTCAATAGCCAACCAACATGCATCATAATAGCCATGCATGTCATGCTCAATAATCAACCAACATGCATCCATAATAGCCATGCATGTCACATACACACAGGGTGCAGTTTTCTTGCCTCAGATTCGAGCTAGAACCAATATAAGAATGACCCTTGAGAACGATCAACCTTTAAGCCCTTAGCGGTCACCTAATCATAACCAAATATGGAACACCATCAATAACATGATAATCAAAGGTTTCCACACCAATATCTAGCCTCCAAGAGACCAATCCAAACTAATCCAAGTAGTAGGGACACTCCCGAGGCCCATAGCTAAGTTCCCGGGGTCAAAACGAGCAAACGGGGTGAAAACAGGGCAAGGGCTGCGGCCCTAGCACCTTGGGCCGCGGCCCCCAGGGTTCTCTGAGGCAAGGGCTGCAGCCCCCTGCATCAAGGGTCGCGGCGCCCAGCAAGGCCAATTTCCTGACACCTGCTTCATCAAACTAGGGCCGCGGCGCTCAAGAACAGAGTCGCGGCCCCTAACCCTGGGCCATTCCCAAACGTGTTTTAAGCACTCCAAATCCTCCAAAAACATACCCAAACATTCCCCAATCATCAAATCAAAGTTCCCAAGCTTCCCAATACTCCAAAACCCTCAAAACCCAAGGCTCAAACCGACCAAAAACTCAACAATTAACAAAGTCTAATTCTAAGCTTAGAAACTTTAAAAACTTAAAACTTCAAACGTAGATTACCTTTGATTGGGTTGTTTTCTGTCAAATCCTTCGATTAAGAAGCTCCTAATCTTTCCTAGGATCGCTATGCCCTGACCCTCGCTTGATTCTGACTCCTAGAACTCAAGATTTCCTCAAAAATGCTCAAACGGTATAACGGACCGTCAGAGAAAAAATGAAAGGTTTTCTAACGTACGTTCTTATCTGACAAGCTACTTTAAGCTTAAGTAACCTCAAATAAAACCTAGTGCTCGGGGTCCCGAAAACACCCCCGGGGACACTATAGTCAAAACTTCCAGAATTTCACCCTGATCTCAAATATTCCCAATCTATCACCAAATAAACATTTCTATTACCCCAAAATTGATCCCGTTATGACGAAACCGCTAATCCATTATATATGACCGTCTCATGCCGAATAGCTCGAATATATCTCCATAATAATGAAATCTCATTCACAAATTACAGTATGCACCCAATTTACAAATATGCCCTCAACAGGCCAAATTACCAAAATGCCCTTATAAGTATAAATATACCCATATGCATGCATTCATCATCATATACTAATATAATTCACGTAAACATGCATATAATCATTAAATATCATAATAAATCAATTATGGCCCTCCCGGCCTCCTAATCAAGGTCCTAAACCTTATTAGAAAATTTGGGGCATTACATTTTCACTACTGCTGCTCATTATCAGGTGTGCTACTTTTTGACATTTGTATATGTTTTCTGGTGTCAATAAGTGAATCACTCTTAGGTAATTTTCCGTTGTTTCATTTTGGGATTTCTCATTAACTGTTTATATTGAACTTTGTGTTCTATACAGCCTACTTTTTTTATTGTTGTATTTGCCACCAAAGAGTTTATGGACATCCAACCAGGTAATGCTGGTGATGGGAAGCTGCCAGCAATTGAGGTTTCCTCTGGGCCAGTAGAGTCTAAAAGTTCAAGCCTTGTAGATGCAGTACTTTGTTATGTTGTAAATTCTGACAGTCATATCAATAAGTAAGCTCTCCTAGAGACATCCTTAGCCTGGTTTATCCCTCAATTTTTTTTTCTGGTTGCTCTTTAAACTAATTTGTTACATATTTTGATCTATTAATTTCTTTATTCCAGCAAACCCTTTGTGCTGCTTAATGTACTCAACTTTTAAAGGCATTGTTGCAAAGGGCGGCTCAATATATCATTATATCAATATATTGTTAGTGCCCAAATAACTTAAGGTCTAGAGTTTAGTACCTGTTTGAGCTCCATATTCTATTACACCTCTCCTTTAAATGAGATATGAGATTCGATGGATCTACCCTAGAAATAATAGTATCATTCTAAATGTTTTGGTAACTCAAATCTCCCAAACTTTTAACATGCTGTCTCACTAATTAAGCACCTGAACCAGAGATGTCTTTAGGGTGAAATTGAGGCCCCTTTAACCTGAAAATGTGAATGTTTGTTTACTGTAATATGTATCTATTCACTGTGTGATAGCATTATTTTGAATTTTGAAGTATGTTCACCTGGTATTGCTTGCTTAAGTCTTATATTGTATACAGTTTTATTAGTTGATTCATATTATTTAATTTTTTTAAGCATATACCGTACCTTTTATCTGCTATTGCAGGAGAAAAATGTCACATTGGGAGGGATCTCTAACGAGCTTGTTTTAACATGTATAGATCACATAGGCTTTGTGTTGGGCAGCTATAGAATATTTTGTGCTGAAAGTAGTAACTTTTCCATATGTTGAATATTTAAGACTACTTGAATACTTAAAGAACATTTTGTTGTTGATGACAGTGTTGAATGTTTTAAACTAATTTGTGGATTGTTAATACAATGTTGAATGTTTTTACTTTTTGTTATTTGAAAATCAATTTCATTTGATGATGCTAGTATATATTAGAAAGCTAATTTTAATTATATAAATAAAAACCAAAATATAATAGAATAAATTGGTGTTATATAAATGAATTTATAACGAGAATTTAAACTTATCTAAATATTAAAATAATACGAAAAATGTGTTATAATATCTATTACAATAACACTTTTTATAAGTAAAGAATTGTGTTATGCAAAATTCATTATATAACACAAAAAATGTGTTATACTAAAGTGAAGTATAACACAAAAAAATGTGTTATACTAAAGTGTAGTATAACACAAAAAATGTGTTATACTAAAGTGTAGTATAACACAAATTTATAAGTATTGAAATGTGTTATATAATCGACTATAAATAATATAATTAAACACTTATCTATTTATTAAAATAACACAGAAAGTGTGTTATCGTTGACAGTATAATAACACATCTGTATAACAATGACAAAGTGTTATGTAAAGTACGATAACATAGTCGGTCTTAACACGTCAAAAAGTGTTATGGTATGTTTTGATAACACATTTTTGGTCTTATTAAAAGCATTTTTTCTTGTAGTGTTGATAAGTAGTTTTAGTTTTATAAACCCTAGATTTAGAAAAGGTTGCTGTAATTAGATTTCTTTTCCTCACTTTTTAGATTTCTCTCTTCATCTGAATTCTTTAGGTTATTTTCTACGAATAATTATTTGAAGTTTATTTTCATTATTGTTTACCCAAAAACGGACTACCTGATGACGTGGTAGGATTGATCTACACATGGGATGCATGTGGTAGTTTTAAGTGAGTGTATCATGCTCGGCCATCGACCAGGAGATCATTGGCTTATCAAGTATCATAATTATGGGCGACCAGCTTAGTCGCATGTACTCAGTTATTTCCCTCAAATATGCAGTCTTGTAATAATGTATTATTTGTAATTTTTATTATTATTGAGATACGCATGTATTAAGTGTGATTAAGGCCCATTGGCCCATGTAGACCTCCTTGAGCTTATAAATAAGAATCAAAGGGCTCAAGAGAGAGGACTTTTTTACTTTCGAACATTTGGCTTGAGAACGCTTGAGCTAAGAGATTCTAAGAGAGGAAAAGAGTGTTGTTATCCATCACAATTGTATTTATCTAAGATCTAGTGAAACTCGTGAGCCCTAGTTCATTGATCACTGTTCTTGGAATACTACATCAATAAGAACACTAAGTGGATGTAGGTTATTACCATTCTATTAGGGCGGCCGAACCACTATAAATTGTTTGTGTCATTTGTCTTTTGATCTAGATTTCTTCTCATTTTCATCTTATTTTATACCGTTTATCTGACTCCGTGTCATTGACCAATTCGAGGGTCAACATTTTGGTGCTTTCATTGAGAGCTGAACTCAAGATTTCCAATAAAATCAAATGGCGAAAACATCCAGAAAGACTGGACAAACTTCTGGTGCTGCTTCCACCCAGCCTCCTCCACAAAATGTGGCGGAAGATGCACCACAGTTGGATTTCGAATAGGAGGAAATGGATTCTGAGATCTTGAGGACAACACTGATTGTGTTGCAGGAGGAGTTAGCCAATCTGAGGGCTAATCAGGAAAATGTAGCTGAGACGAAGGCGTTGCAACAAAGGGAAATTGACCGACAATGTCAAGAGTTGAGTGAGCGGCAGGCCGACATGGACCGCCGATAGAGAGATGCCACTGCCACCCTAGAAGCATCCATTCAGTTAGCTTGGGGATAGCCTGCACCAACTTCTCAACCAGATCAGCCACCAAGTGTACTACCACAACAAGGCCCAAACCCAAGTCCACCTCATCCAACAAGCCCTCAGAGGCTAGAGTAACCTCCTACTGCTCAACAGGATATTCCATTTTGAAATCCTGAGCAGCAACCACCTTCTCGTGCTAGTCGAGATAATCCCCATCATCAAAGGCAGAATAAGGCCGGACAACCTCCCCGAATCCCTAGACGCCAAACTACTGAGGAACCGAATCCACCGAATAGGGGATAGCGTCCTTCTGCTAGAAGAAGACAAGTCAAGTCAGGATCTGCGGTCAGGGGGCCCCCACGACATAATAATGCTCAGGGACCCACCGACCAACACAAGCCTCCCCCTGACGCTCGGGACATGTCAGCAAGAAGAGGTGATGGTGTGATCAGCAGGTCACGACATAGCCGATCGCATTTTAGGGATGGCCATGACTACAATGAAGTTGATTTCGGCAAAGGAAATGTTGGTCGAAGACAAGGAGAGAAGGGTGGAGAGCGAAATCCCCCACCAAGGGAAAATAGGCCTGTGAGCCAGAATACTAGGGGGCAGCCTTGGCGACCTAACGTCTTTGATCGATTGGGCGCTAGCGAGCAAAGGCGTAGAGATGATGACTTGAAGGGTGTTCTCAATGATAGGTGAGAAAGGCACGATGAGTACGCTACTCTAGTACTGGTCGCCCCAGCGATACCAGACGCTGTATAGGCCCAGATCGATGCACTGAATTAGGTTGTCCAGCAGTTAGTGGGGAGCCGAACATCCCACATTGAGTATGATCGGAGAAGAGGCACTCCATTCATACAAACTATAGCAATGGCAGAAACCCCAAGCAAATTTAAGATGCCAGTATTGCCCAACTTTGAAGGATATAGGGACCCAGTATCTCATGTGAATAAATTCGAGACACAGATGGACATCCAAAAGGTGTCGGAGGATGCTCACTGCAGAATCTTTCCGGCCACCTTATCTGATACTGCTCAGGAGTGGTTTTTCAAATTCTCTCCTGCTAGCAAAGTTTCATGGGAGATGTTCGTAAAGGAGTTCTACGGGAAATTCTATGCTGGTCGAGTACATCCGACTGAAGCCAACCAACTGGTCGAGATACGCCAGAAGGAGGGAGAGCCCTTAAAGGAATATGTCCAGCGTTTTATGCGCGCGGCATCTGGAGCTAAGACAGTTGGCGATGAGGGGAAAATGATGGCACTTACTGCTGGAGTGCGGCGTCACCCACCCCTCTGGAACAGTTTAAGGGAAAATGGGGTGAAGAGTACCCAAGAATTCCTGGATCGAGTAGACTGGTACATCAAGCTCGAAGAGGCGATTGCTAACGAAGGGAAGTCGCCTGCAGGAGACAAGGGATCAAAGGAAGATCCTGCCAAAGCCGCCAATGGGTCAGATAAATCCAATGGCAACGGCAAAAAAAATGGGAAAATGGTGGAAAAAGGTCAAACAACGAGCCATCGACGTCTAAGAATAAGCGCCCTAAGGGTAATAGATACGAGCCAAGATTCACCAATTACACAGCCCTAGTTGAAAGCTAGGCAGAGGTGTACCAGGCGACCAGCACCAATGTCCCTTACAAGCGACCAGCACCGATAAGGAAAGATATCTCAAAGAGAGATACAACCATGTTTTGTTATTTTCACAACGACTATGGTCATGACACCAAATAGTGCAACCAGCTGAAAGATGAAATTGAGTTCCTTATCAGACAAGGACACCTGAGGAGATATGTATGAGCCACTAGAGGTTCTCAGGGAGAGGCTCAAGGAGGCAACGAGTAGGCACCTGTACGCCAATGCTCGCCCCCTTTACAGCCAGCTCATGTGGCGGGTACATTGCTAACCATTTGTGGCAGCCCAAACCTAGCAAGAGATAGTGGGAAGGCAAGGGAGCCATACGCCCGAAACTTACTCCATGACCAGGACATTGAAATGCTGAATGTGGAGGAGGGAACTCCCAAGAAAGCTCAAACAGAGGAAGAACTGATAACTTTCTCTGAGCTTGACGCTCAGTATGTCTGGTTCCCTCATTTGGACCCTCTGGTCGTGGACATCCAAATCGCCAATATGATGGTTAAGCGGGTGTTAGTGGAGACAGGGAGCTCAGTAAATATTCTGTACAAGTCTTTGCTGGAAAGGATGAAGTTGTCAATGAAGGATTTGGAGCCCTGCAACCAAACTATTTATGGTTTTTCTGGCGAAGGGCTCGCACCAACAAGGTTGATCAGGCTTCCGATCACAGCAGGAACTGCACTTGCGAACAGGACATTACTCATTACTTTTATAGTAGTTGATTTTCCTTCTGTATATAATGTTGTGATTGGAAGGCCTATTCTAGTCGACCTGCGAGTTGTAACCTCGGTCTGGCACCTCGCCATGAAGTTTCCAACTGACGCAAGGATAGGATGCGTGTTGGGGAACCAGCAAGAAGCAAGGGAATGCTACAATTCCTCGATTACTAATGCGAAAAAAGGTGGATCGAGGGAAGGAGCTGAAAAAGGGTTGCAATTGGCCAATGAGATACAAGCCCAATCAGGTGAGCACGTCACCAAATAGGGTGTTGCCCAAAGTGAGGATAGGGATTTAGATCCTCAGTTTGGGGATTTTGAGGAAGATGTAGGACCAGTCGAGGACCTCAAGGAGGTCCAACTCGATGAGTCAGATCTGACCAGGGTTGTGAAAGCTGGTAAAAACTTAGAGGCAACAACAGAACAAAAACTGGTGGTATTTTTGAAGAAGAACCAGGAGGTCTTTGCCTGGTCGCACAAAGATATGATTGGGATTGACCCAGCACTTATCTGCCATGTCTTGAACATAGATAAAAGTTTTCCACTAGTACAATAGAAAAGGAGGTTGCTTGACAAAGATAGATCAAAAGCATTAAAAGAAGAAGTCGAGAAGCTAAAGGAGAATGGATTCATCAAGGTAGCGTTTTATCCTTCGTGGGTCTCTAATCCCGTACTGATTCCTAAGCCAAATGGCAAGTGGAGAACATGTGTGGATTTCACAGACCTTAATAAAGCCTGCCCAAAAGATTGTTTCCCACTCCCAAGGATCAACCAGCTGGATGATGCCACCTCAAGGCACGAGATCCTATCATTCATGGATGCATACTCTGGGTACAATCAGATCAGTATGCACCCACCTGATGAGGATCACACTAGCTTTTCAACCGACACGGGGCTTTACTGTTACAAAGTAATTTCTTTCGGTTTGAAAAATGCTGGTGCGACTTACCAGCGACTAGTCAATGACATGTTCAAAGAGTTGATCGGTGTAAACATGGAGGTATATGTTAATGACATGCTACTTAAGTCGAAGAAGGCAGAAGAACACATCAGGGACCTGCAAGAGTGCTTCAACGTCTTACATAAATATCAGATGAAGCTTAATCCCCTTAAGTGTTCCTTCGGAGTTGGATCAGGGAAATTCTTGGGATTTATAGTGAACTCATGAGGTATCGAAGCTAATCCTAAAAAAATCAAGGCCCTGGTCGAGATGAAATCGCCAACAAAGATAAAAGATGTTCAAAGCTTAACCGGGAGGATTACCGCATTAAGTAGATTTATCTCCAAATCTACTGACAAGTGCGTCCCATTTTTTAATCTACTTAGGGGAAATAAGAAATTCGAGTGGATGGAAGAGTGGGAGAAGGCTTTCCAGGCCCTAAAGTCTCATATGTCGCAACCACCGATTTTATCCAAGCCGGTTGAAAAGGAAACTTTGTTTATCTATTTGGCGGTCACAGAATATACTGCTAGTGTTGTCCTGGTTAGAGAGGAGGAACATGTGCAAAAAGTTGTGTATTATATAAGCAAGAGGCTAATAGGGGCAGCACTTCGATATCCGCCCATTAGAAAATTAACCTATTGCTTGATCTTAGCCTCCAGAATGCTACGACCATACTTCCAAGCTCACCCCATCGCACTACTCACCAACTAGCCACTACGGCAAGTCCTACAAAAACCGAAACCCGCTGGTTGATTATTGAAATGGGCTGTTGAACTTGGACAGTTCAATATTTCTTACTTTCCACGAGCAGCCGTGAAGGGACAAGCACTAGCAGATTTTGTCACAAAACTTACTGGACTCCAGAACATTGAGCTGACAGAAGAACCTGAACCTCAAAGCCAAACTCCCTCTTGGAAGTTGTTCGTAGATGGCTCTTCTAACGAGCACAACGCTGGAGCGGGTGTGATTTTAGTCACGCCTGAAGGACATCGAGTCCACTATGCAATCAAATTCAACTTCACCGCATCCAATAACGAAGCCGAGTATGAAGCTTTGCTCGCAGGATTAAGATTAGCCAAGGTTATGAACATAAAGTCACTTAAAATCTATAGTGACTCCCAGCTAGTGGTTAATCAAATTACTGGAGGATATAAAGCCCGAGGTCTGAAGATGGTTGCTTATTTAAACAAAGCAAATGATTTGTTTGCACAATTTTAAAAATATACTCTCCAACAGGTACCTCGTGACCAGAACTCAAACGTTGATGCTTTTGCCATGTTAGCAAGTGCAAAGGATGCTGACACCTTAAATATAATGCATGTTGAACGATTGCCCGCACCAAGCATCCAAGCAAATGAGTCCTCCCTGGTAATCCAAGCAACAGACACGTGGATGTCACCTTTCATCGAGTACTTGAATCATGGAGTACTGCTGACGAATAGAAACAAAGCAAGAGCACTCCAGAAGCAATTGTCTTGGTTCATTCTAGTCGACATAATTTTATACAGAAGGGGGTACTCAATGCCACTCTTAAGGTGTGTTACAAAGGAAAAAGCCAAAGAATTAATGTGAGAAGTCCATGAAGGTTTCTACGGGGATCATGCTGGGGGGCAGAGTTTATAAAAAAAGATCCTAAGGCAAGCATACTTCTGGCCAATGATGAATGAAGACTCTGTGGATTTTTTTCAAAAGTGCGACAAGTGCCAAAGATTCTCCAAGATACCGTGAGCAGCCCCTAATGAGCTAAAACAGATGCAAAGCCCTTGGCCATTCGGAGTATGGGGGATAGATTTGATCGGGTCTTTGCCCACGGGAAAAGGCAACGTCAAGTATGTCATGGTTGTTGTTGATTACTTCACAAAGTGGGCCGAAGCTGAGCCACTTGCAACAATAACGACCAACAAGGTTCTGGATTTTGTGGTTAAGAACATTGTGTGTCGCTATGGGTTGCCAAGAAAATTTGTCTCAAATAATGGCACATAGTTTGACAGCGATCTGTTCACAGATTTTTGCGACAGGCACGAGATTATAAAGAGTTTTTCTTCAGTAGCTCATCCACAGGAAAACAAATAGGTTGAGGCTGTCAACAAGACACTTAAGGATACACTAAAGAAAAGGCTCGAAAAAGCAAAGGGAGCATGGCCAGAATGGTTACCTGAAGTCCTTTGGTCGTATAGAACATCCCATCGAATAGCAACAGGCCATACTCCATTTTCCTTGGCCTATGGGTATGAAGCTATGTTGCCTGTTGAATTAGATCTGCCATCACATCAAAGGTTGGCATACAATCAAGACGTTAATAGTCAGTTATTGATGGAATCTCTGGATTTGGTTGATGAAAGGCGCGAGCAATCTCAACTCCAAGTAGCAGCTTACCAGCAAAAGGTTGCCCGATATTTCAACTCTAAAGTATGCGAAAGAGAAGTTTAATGTGGGAGATTTTGTACTTAGAAGAGTTTTCCTCAATACCCGAGATCAAGTTGCTGGAGTGCTTGGACCTAACTGGGAAGGGCCATACCAAATTGAAAAAGTCCTTCAACCTGGCACCTATAAACTTGCTCGCTTAAATGGAGATTTCATTCCTCGTTATTGGAATGGAGAACACCTGCGCAAGTATTATCAATAAACAATTCTTTTTAAAGAATTGGCTTGTATTAATTTATCTTTTTACAAGTTTATGAACAAGGGTTAGTCAGCTATATGACTAATCGCTCATAAGTATAAGATCAAATTTTTGATCACTCGTACAGACATGATTGTCCATTTATTACGAGAAATAAAAGGAACTGTGCGCAGCAAGTTATTCTTGCCAATTATTGTATTTATTACAAGTATTTGCTCATTACATGTGTTGTTTTGCTCTATTGTGATTTTTATAAGTATATATTACGAGCAGTAATGTTCAAACAAGTCTTGGTCAAGGCAAGTGACCGAGGACCTTAAGCTCCTCAATCACTTGGGGGGCATATAAGGTACTAAGTAAGCAAAGCGTATCAACAAGTATATGTAAACACACGAGCAAAATAAGGGAAAGCATGCTACGGTACTTAGAGTATTTTTCAAAATTTTGTTAAATCAAAACAAAGTGTTATGCTAAGTTCGGTCATGCGAACAGATGTTATAATAAAGTGCAAATATTATAATAGCAAAAGTTAAATCCTTTACACCGCGAGCAGTTGCTGCTCGGATGTAATTGTCGATTAAAAGGAAAAGCTACCCGTGCAGCAATAAAATAAATTATCTTGACATCATGAACCGTAGTCCGTTTGTCCTAAGTTACAAATTAAAATTAAAAAAAAAAAAATTATTATGAAGCAGCAGAAGGATCCTACAGAGGCTCTTGTGGCTGCTGGTCGACTGTGGCCCTAGGATCTTCATTGACGCCCTCAATGCATGTTGCCAAAGATATCTCAGGGGATCCCTGAGCCTTCTGCTCCTCTTCCAGGTGAACAATACACTTCGCCAGCTCAGCCTACCTTATATGGTCTGGTAGATAGGTAAAGTCCATGTTGGGATTGCTTTTGCAAAACATATAGAAGCACTGGAACACCATACCCTCATACTTCTCTTGGTTGCAGGCGTTGGTCTCCTCGAGGTTGGTAGTTTCTTTACGGCTGATATCCAACTCCGTTTGAAGTTTGTTGGATTCTTGATAGTTTCTCAGCGAGGCATCCTTATACCTCTCCTTGGAAGCAGTGATTCTGGCAACTGACTCCTCCTTCTTATTCAGTTCCTCCTCAAGCTTGGCGATCTTAACCTCAGCTACTCGTAACTCCTCAGCATGCTTGGCCTCGACCACCTTGTCCTGCTCGGCGAGCCTTTCCTCGACCGCCTTGATCTCTTCAGCATGCTTGGTGACCATCTCCTCCGAGCAGTGCCAACCAGTACTCACGGTCAAAATCCCTTGCGATCAGAAAAAAAATAATAAAAAAGCTATTTGTATCAATCAAAGCGATAAGCAATCAAACCACAGTGAAAGCGGAGACTTACATTGAGTAGTTTGTTCAACACGCGACTAAGAGCTACACGATCGACATGGTGGGAGCACTGCTGAAGGATTCCAAACTGCGCCGGTGTGTGGACAGTTTCTTCAGCCTGTCGCTTGCCGAAGTGCAAGCAGAGTTCAACATAGCCCCAACCAGAGTTTTATCTGGCTGAGTAGGAGGACTTGGGTCGACAAGAGCTGAAGGATTCTGGTCGGCGGGAGCTAGAGGATTCTGATCAGCAGGACCTGGAGGAGGAGGAGTCTCTTTTGAGGGAGTTGGTACAAGAGGGTCCTCCGTCCGAGCCTTTTTTGCGGAATGGTCACTGCAGCCTTCTCTGGGATGGCACTGGTTTGATTTTTTCCTGTTCGCAGGAGTCGTGGTAGTGGGATTGGTGTACAAATTGAACGCCTTCTCGGCAGGCATGTCTGCAGAAAAGAAGCATACGATCAATCACGGCAAGTTCTTAGCCACAGGACGAGCTTTAATCGATGTACAAAAGGGGGAGTTAAGGTTGCGAGTCCAAAATGAGGAAATAAGTTTTAATGTTTTTACAGCAACTGAAATTCCTACCTGTTGTAGAGTTGATGTGGTGAATGATTGTCAAGATTCAATTATTAAAAAGAAGAAGAAGACCAAAGAACGATTTCGAACAGTTCGACGTCGTATGAAAAGATTATTATGTGGCAAGTTTGAAGGTTTCGACGACATTGGGGATAATTTCAATATTCTCAATAGTGGAAGGGAATTCTCCTCGTATGACACGATGGCTCTCAAGGATGCAAGGGGTGGACTTGAACCCCCACCACCACCTCCACCATACTGATGTGGCGTCAGGTAAGTTCTCTTCCTTTGTTCTTTTCTTTATCACATTGGGGACAATGTGCATCTTAAGTTTTTTTTTTTGGGGGGGGGGGGGGGTGAGCTTATTTTGTTTTAGAGTTTTTAGTCTCTTGTGTTATTTTCTGTGGTTGTTTAGTGTAACTGTTAAGCCATCATTCTTGTCTGTTGTTGCTTTGTCTTTGCCCGTGAAAAGGAAATTGAATTCAACTGTGTGCTTGGTTCAATTGTTTTAGAGTTTAATTTGAAGGTTTTGTGGGAAATTTTTAATATGTTTTGAAAATACAACACTTTGGATTTTATTATATATGTTTGACTAGGGTTGGTGGTATGACAATTTGAATTTGATAGAACTTGCATTATTTGGCCTTTGAGGCGAAATCCTTGATGACATGTGTTTTGAAAAGTGATTTAGGAAATTTTATTGGATCGATTGTGCTTTTCAAGCCAGCATTGATTTAATTTTCCCTAGATACCCTCTTTGAGCCTAAAAGTCTACCTTTTATTGTTAAACACTTGTTTTGAGCTTAACTGAATACTTTATTATTTTTCAGTTCCTAGATTTGTACCATGAGCTTATAAAATAAAAAAAAGGGATTGATTTATAATGGGTGTTACTCTTGTGTATTGGTGTTGGCAATAGAAAAAAAAAATTTCAAAAAAAGATTGAGAAAGAAAAAAAGAAAAAAAAAAAAAAAAAGAGATTTGAGATAAACTAATTTTCTTTCGATGTCCCCATTAAAATGCATAAGTTTGGGGGAAAGATAGTATATAAAAAAAAAAAAAACTCTCTCGTGTTTAAATTTCTCAATCTTTGGAAATAAAGAGGATCTTTGGGTTGTGTCAAATTGTGTTGTGAATATCAAGATTGGGTGTAAAGTTTATATGCTTATGGTAATGTTGAGCCTAAATGAAAATTTCATCTACCCTTGCCTAAGCCTAACGCTATAACTCGTGAAAGTCCTTTTGATTTCAAAACTCATGTTATTGACATTAGTGGAGAAGGTTAAGTAATGCAAGCATATTGGAAAATTGGTTTGTGGAATTGTCTGGAATGAGTTGAGCATATATGATAGAGTCCAAGTGTTGTAGTCATTTTCGTGATATATTATTGATTTCCCTAATTGAACTTTACAAATTGGACTTTAAGGCAATTGAGCTGAAATTCTGGTTATTAATATTGCAATTGAGATTTCATGAGTTTTGGCAAAGCAGTGTAGATGGTAATGATGGTTTAGCTTGTTCGTGTTGTGTTTGTTTCTTTTTGTTAGTTTAACTTGGTCTTTACTCGAGGGGAAGTAAAGGTTAAGTTTGGGGGAGTTTGTTGAGTCTAGTTTTTGTCATGTTTAGGTGATGTTTTAAGTAGTCTTTTATTTCGTTTTTCTTTCATATTAGTGCGGGTTTATGCTTTGTTTGTTTGTCTCTGTGAATATCAGGAAGAATTGAGCACTTGGAGGAAAATGTCAAAGAAAGGGAAGAAATAACCAAGTTTCTAAACATATTTTGAGAAAGAATGGATCTCAACAAAATTTGGAAGTGTTGGTGAATTTTTGGGGTTAAAACTTGAAAAATTGAGAAATCCCTTAAGAGCCACGGCATGAGCAAAGTAGAGCTGCGGCTAGGTGGTGAAACAGAACCACTGTTTTGAAGGAGATCCACGGGCAACGGCATGGCTAGAGAAGGCCGCGGCATAAATGGGCATCAACCCAGAATTTGTCGACACGGGCCGCGGCATGGCTGACTAATGCCGCGGCATGGAGAGAACATTTCGCCCTGGAATTTAGACACGGGCCGCGGCATGGTGCATGTAGAGCCGCAGCCCGCCTCTCTTAAAAATTGAATCCTAGGTTTTTATAAGGCGAAAAAAAGAAAGAAGAAAGAGGACGTACGGACTGGGGAGAAGTTCTTGCTTGAAGGCTGAAGGCTTGGAGTATTTTTACATGTTTTTCTTCTACTTCCTGATGTTATCTTTAATTTTTGTTGGGATTAGCATTATGATTATGAACTAATTTTCTGTTTAGGATGTTTAATTGAATCACCTGAATCCCTATTATGAACTAATGCAATTTCAATTCTCTTCTTCTTCAATCTTCTTCAATTCCATATAACATGTTCTTATAGACTGATTATTGATTGGCCATCTATAGTCATATATATATATGTTTTTAAGTCAAAATATGAGAAGTGAGATTTGAATCTGTTGTGGTTATATTGGACATAATTCTAATTTGGAACGAAAGTATCTGAATTAATTGTGTAACTGTTTATTAAGTTGTCAAGATTAATGCTACCTTTGTGGTTCAATTTACCATAGAAATATAGGAAAATGTCACCTAGGTTGAGTTTATAATTCATAGTATGATTATAGGCTGTTGTATCAACTTGTTAATTGAATTAGGCAAAAAGAAGAAGAACTCATACTCTGCATTAGGGAATAATAGGGAGGATAGTTGATGAGATTAAATATCCTAATTGTTTCTTCAGTGTTTAAATTAAAAGTTTTACTATTAGTTGATATTCCATTTAATTTTCAATTATTGTTTCCACACTTTATAGTTTCTTTTGCTGTGTTTACAAAAATCAAGAATTTTAATTTATCAAATAGAAAGAGAAATTAATTGACTGGTAATTGATAAATCAGTCCTTGAGGACGATACTTGGTTTTTACCATTTTATTACAAATTGCGACTGTGTGCACTTGCATAGCAAAAATATCACAACAGTGCTACTCGGGAAATTCTCCCCCAGTAGCACTTCCCGCAGTCGATTCCCTCACATCCTGGTGAGGTGCAAGAAGGTCGACCAGCCTTAGGTTGTTCTCTGTGACCAGCTCTTTGACACTATTTTCAATGTTTGTCATGCTGCCCAGGACTGCTACCCTTATCTCCATTTCTAGAGTGGGTTCTGGTTGATGCCATGGAACTGAACGACACCAAAGTTCTAAAGAATTTATAGACAAGCTAAAAGAAACCAAACAGCTAGTAAGTAAATGATTTACCTCCTTCAGTGAAGGCCAGGTTGTTGGCAACAAGGTCTACTGTTAGGAAGTACTCTTGGAAGTACTTTCCCACATTAGACTTATAGGTAGTGTCACTCAGGAAGGTGTAAACAGATTCCTGATGGTAAAAATGGAAGAACCCCGTGTTGTTGTGGTTGGGGTTAGACTTAAGATCAAACAAGTAGTTGATCTCATGTGGCGTAGGTATGGGCCACTTCTTGTGGTTGTAGAGGATATAGAGGGCAGAGAGTACTCTATATCCATTTGGGGTGATTTGAAAAGGAGCGACCTAAAAATAATTGGCCACCCCTGGAAGAATGGATGCAAAGGCAAGGTTGCCCCTGCCTCGATTTGATACCTCGACTAGGCGCTGAAGGCGCCCCCAGGCAGGTTTGCCCGCTGGTCGATCGAAGGCTTGATGAGGGTTATCCTGGGAAGGTCGTACTTCTTGAGATAATTACCTACCATCCTAGTTGTAATAATGCTAGGAGGTGTTGCGTACCATTCGACCTCTGGCCTAAGGACGTCGCGAGGTCGTGCTTTGGTTTGTAATTCTGGCGGGGAAGTGTTTGCAGGTTAAGGGTTGGTCGGAGGAGTTTCATCCCGAGGGGCAGGTTGATTAGCAGAAGTTGACTTGTTTTCTTTTTTCTTTGTGCAATGGATTTTACGCGACCCATATTGGTTGGGCTAGTCGAAGGTCTGTTTGTGGAGTTGTGTTGAGAAAATGGAATTTTCGAGAATGGCAGCGACGACTGTTCTTGATCTTCGAACAATAGTGCGAGCAAGTTGTCTCCAATCGGCCTCTCACCCCCCCACCGGTTGTGCATGAAAATCTGTGAACAGAGAAGGGGAGATGAGAATCTACGACCAATAGACTAAAGAAGTGGAAATGTTGGGATAACATTGCTCGTGTATAAAAGTTAAGCCTTTTTACGACCAGCAACATTCTAACGTAAACACTAAATAGCATGCGAACAGCTTGGAAAACGGATTAAAAAGCAGAAGTGAAAAGATTTTCAAGGAAAACTTTTCGACTCTGAGAGAGGGCGGGAAAACCCAGTTTTTTCCGAGTGCTTAAAAATAAAAGTTTTACTTCGATTTTGCACGCTAAATTAGTAATCCTAACTCCCAAACCAATTCCTAAGCCTCATTTAGTGTTTTCTACCTATCCTATCATGTTACTACCTACAAGCTCGATTACCCCAAATCATTTTTTTTTCAAGAACATTAAGAAACTCAGATACCAACAAGTAAGAAAACTTAATGGACAACTATTGTATGGCATCTCAAAAACAAAGAAGCTCAAGAAACTTGAAGTTCTTCGTGCTTCGTTCTTCAGTGTTCTTGAGGAAAAAGGGGAGAGTAAAAAGTAAAAAGTGAAATTGAAGGATTATTTATATTGCTTGAGGCACGGTTAATAAGGTAATGATGGGGGATGATTTTTCGAGGCGTGGAAAAATGTGTTAACCGTCAAATTACTTTTTGGGAAACTGCAATGACATGATTGGTTACCTTTTTTGAAAAGGCATTGATGGCACTGACAAGTCATGCGAAAGGTCAATCGTTTAAGTTTACTTTATCCTGGTCGTAGAAAAATAAACTTGGGGGGCAAATGTTTACCCAAAAACGGACTACCTGATGTCGTGGCAGGATTGATCTACACGTGGGATGCACGTGGTAGTTTTAAGTGAGTGTATCCTGCTCGGCCATCGACCAGGAGATCATTGGCTTATCAAGTATCATAATTATGGATGACTAGCTTGGTCGCATATACTCAGTTATTTCTTTCAAATATGCAGTCTGCTAATTATGTATTAATTGTAATTTTCATTATTATTGAGATACGCATGTATTAAGTGTGATTAAGGCCCATTGGCCCATGTAGACCTCCTTGAGCCTATAAATAAGAATCAAAGGGCTCAAGAGAGAGGACTTTTTTACTTTCGAACATTTGGCTTGAGAACGCTTGAGCTAAGAGATTCTAAGAGAGGAAAATAGTGTTGTTATTCATCACAATTGTATTTAATTGAGATTTAGTGAAACTCGTGAACACTAGTTCATTGATCACTGTTCTTGGATTACTACATCAATAAGAACACTAAGTGGATGTAGGTTATTACCAATCTATTGGGGCTGAACTACTATAAATTGTTTGTGTCGTTTGTCTTTTCATCTGGATTTCTTCTCATTTTCATCTTATGTTATACCGTTCATCTGGCTCCGTGTCGTTGACCATTTCGACGGTCAACAATTATGTTAACTATGAACTAAATCTTTTATCTTAGGGATTAAAGTATTCACTTGGATTTCTATATAATGTTATTGTTATCCCCAAAAATTTGAAAATGATGACGTGGCGATAAAAATGACAAGTGGCAAGGAATAGTTGGGTGATCTGGCTTAGCAGCAGCCCAGTACATCAATGAAGAGTTTTGACTGCTTGAGAGGTGTCATGTCCAAGCCAAGTACACCCGAGGAGCCCAACGCCAACACCCTTGTGTGTTCGGTCGGACACCTTAGGCCCGAGGCGTGGTCGGACACATGTCCGAGGAGAGGCCCGAGGCGTGGTCGGACGCATGTCCGAGGAGAGGCCCGAGGCGTGGTCAGACACATGTCCAAGGAGAGGTCCGAGGCATGGTCAGACGCATGTCCGAGGAGAGGCCCGAGGCGTGGTCGGATGCATGTCCGAGGAAGAGTACTTGGGCTAGGGTGTGCCTGGTCGGATGTATGACCGAGGAGAGACAAAGGTGTAGTCGGACACATGTCTGAGGAGAGACAAGGGCCTGGTCCGTATGCATGTGTCCAGCATGCATATGTCCGACCAGCACTTGTGCATGTCCAGCATGCATGTGTTCGACCAGAAGACGATATTCATCAACCAAATAGACCAGACTACGTCAAATTCCCATAAACGGCTTCAACAAGAATCGATCTGGGCATACGCGGGAATCTCTCATTCTTCACTCAAATTGGGGATTCTGTTGCATTTTGAATATTTCTTGTAATTTAAATATAATACGAATAATAAAATATCCTGATCCTAGGGGGATATCAGTGTATGATCCCAAGCCTATAAATAGATGGCTGATGGGATCAGAAAAAGACTTTTGACAATTTAAAGTTTTGGTCTGAGTCTTCTAGAGAGAGAAAGTACTTTTTCTTGAGAGAGAACTCTTTTCTATTCTGAGAATTTACACTGAAGAAACTCAGTTGACACTGGTTCATCTGATCTTGAGTGTAGATAAAATAATCAAATCTCTAAGTGGATTAGGCTATTACCAATATATTGGGGCTGAACCACTATAAAAATCGTGTGTTATTTATTTTATTTATTAAACCGTCTATGTCATTTGAATTCTCTTGAAGGTTTCTCATTTTTGACGTTCTCACGTCGTTGGCCAAAAACGCGGTCAACATTTTGGTGCTTTCATTGAGAGCCTGAAGAGAAGAACAGACGGTCCCTGAAGCAATATGGCGCCTAAGAACACCAATGCAGCCTCCAAGAAGACGGGCTCCTTCAAGGAGCATGCTAGATCAGAGGGTCCTAGCGTTCAAGATCGTGAAACTGAGCCTAGAGTCATGCTCGAGGACGTAGCTCCAGAAGTTAAAGAGCTCTAGGAAGCCATGAACGCCTTCCAGGAGGAGATGGCTCAGTTCAACGCCAGGCAGGAGGCGTTCGCTGAGGAAATGGCTAGGCAGAATGTCGCATTCGAGCAGCAGAAACGGGAAATGGACGCCAAGAGTGAGGAGATCCGTCGACAGTAGGAGGAGGCCGATAAGTGACATCGCGAAGCTGCACTCGCTCTAGAGGCAGCTACGCAGCTGACCCGAGCCAATGCCCAGGCTGCACCTGGAGTGGCAGCCACGCCAGGGGCAAGGACCACAGAAGCTGGTCACAAGAAAACTGATAGACCAGGCAGAGGTCGTAGTAACCCACCTGGTCATGAGGAGGATGGAGTCTGATCGCGCACTGTCTCAACTCAAAGGGGGAACTCCAAAACCCCCTGAAGGAGCCACCGATTAGAGACTTCCAGATCAGGGAGTCACAAGTCAGGCAGCAAGAAAACACCTCCTGAGCAGGAGCACAATAGAGCTACTCGTGGAAATGAGACTTCCCATTTCAAAGATGGGCATGGGCGTGATGAAGCTGACAGTCATCACACTAACCATTCGAAGGAGAAGAATAATAATAACCATCGAGGAGGAGAGGATCGACCAGCTCAAACAGGAAGGCCACCTCGACATCCCAACCAGCGCAATGGAAAGGAGCACGTTCCTCCCAGTAAACCTTTCGAGAAGACTCAGAGTACGGTGTTCGATAGGTTGGGAAAGCACACTACTCAGAAGGACTTGAGGGATGTCATTGATGATAGAAGGAGGACCGTCCCGGTCGAAGGGCAAGAGCCAATCCGTCCTACCAGTCGAGTAGAAATACTCGATGATGGTTTGCCGGATAGGAACACCCGACCGGGCGGTCCCGAAAATGAGTCCCTGGCAGTGGCCCCAGGCATTCAAGCTCAGCTTGATGCTTTGACAGCGGCAGTTCAGAGTTTGTCAAAAAAACTAGCTGCGATTGATCCAGTAGACCACAGAAGTGGCAGCCCTTTTTGTGCTCGAATTAGAGCAGCTCAACCACCAGCGAAATACAAAGCACCGGTACTGCCAGTTTATACAGAAAAGGCAGACCCGGTAAGACACGTTGGGAAGTTTGAAGATCAGGTGGAGCTGCTCGGGGTGAGTGATGATTATCGATGCAGAGTCTTCCCCACCACATTGTCAGACACTGCCCAGGAGTGGTACTGGAAATTCAAACCAGACTCCATCACTACTTGGGAAAGTTTTAGGAAGGAGTTTTGCAGGCAGTTTAGTACTGCTCGAACCCCTCCTGTTTATAGCAACAAGGCGAGGGAGAGGTATGCTCGCACCCTTCGTCATGAATTGGGTGCGGCATCCACCTCCGAAATTATGGCAGTGGAGGAGTGACCACCTAAGAACCCAAGATATGAAAGTGAGTCCCTCACTTTCACAGAGGAAGATGCTCGACACGTGAGGTATCCTCACAATGACCCTCTTGTTGTGACAGTCCAAATTGCTAATATGAAAGTGAAGAGATGTCTGGTCGATACTGGGAGCTCTGTAAAAATTATTTATAAGACATCCTTCGAGAGGATGAAGCTATCTATCAATGACTTGAAGCCGTGCTCTCAAGTCATTTATGGATTTACTAGAGAAGGATTGTCACCAGCTGGGACAATCAAGTTGCCAGTCACGATGGGGGAAGCTCCCAAACATGAAACCGTAATGACTGAGTTTTTGATTGTTGACTACCTGTCCGCCTACAATGTAGTTATTGGTCGACCACTGCTCACAAACTTACATGTGGTAGTCTCAGTCTGGCACCTTTCCATGAAGTTCCCGACCAGTGCTGGCATAGGCTGTGTCCGAGGAGACCAGAGGGAGGCTAGGGAGTGCTATAATGCCTCGGTAGCTAAGGCAAAGAAGGGGGCCAAGGAGAGCAACATGATTGTATGTATTGAGAGAGAGGAGGTGGAAGAGATGGATGTCGATCAGAGTCTTGCAGTTGTAACCGATGAAGAGATGTTAGAGGAGTTTGGCCAAGTGAGCACTCTTGGTTTAAAAGAGCAGAAGACCCCATCCGGTGATGAAGTCACCAAATAGGGCGTTGCCCAAAGCGAGGGAAAGGACTTTGATCCTCGCTTTTGGGGATTATGAAAGTGATGTGGGACCGTCCGAAGAGTTAGAGGAGGTCCTTATAGATGAGAATGACCCGACGAGAGGGGTCAAGATTTGGAAAAAGTTGAAAACAGAGGTGAGAGCACAGCTGATAGAATTTTTGCGAAAGAATCAAGATGTCTTCACCTGGTCTCACAAAGATATGGTGGGTATCTCACCAACTGTGATCAACCACATGCTCAACGTGGATGAAAGCTATCCAGCAGTGCAACAAAAGAGGAGATTGCTTGACAAGGATCGAGCAAAAGCTCTTAAGGAGGAAGTAGAGCGGTTAAAGGAGAATGGGTTTATCAGGGAAGCATACTACCCTGCCTGGGTTTCAAACCCAGTGTTGGTGCCCAAACCCAATGGAAAGTGGAGGACTTGTGTAGATTTTACTGATCTGAACAAAGCATGCCCAAAGGATTGCTTTCCTTTACCAAGAATAAACCAGTTGGTAGATGCAATCTCTGGTCATGAAATATTGTCCTTCATGGATGCATATTCGGGGTACAACCAGATCAGCATGCATCCTTCTGATGAAGAGCATACCAGCTTCCGAACAAATATAGGGCTATACTACTATAGGGTCATGCCCTTCGGACTGAAGAATGCAGGGGCTACCTATCAGCGTTTGGTGAACGGTATATTTCGTAACTTAACCGGCAAGAGCATGGAGGTGTACGTAGACGATATGCTGGTGAAGTCAAAGGAAGCTGAAGGGAACGTGCGAGACTTAGAGGAGTACTTCGCAATACTCAGAAAGTTCAGCATGAAGTTAAACCCCCTCAAGTGCTCATTTGGAGTGGGTTCTGGAAAATTTCTCGGGTTTATTGTGAACTCTCGAGGAATAGAGGCAAACCCAGAAAAGATAAAGGCTCTCATAGAAATGAAGTCTCCAGCTAGAATAAAGGATGTACAAAGCTTGACTAGGCGGATTGCAGCTCTAAGCAGGTTCGTTTCGAAATCAACGGACAAGTGCGTCCCGTTTTTTAACCTGCTTAGAGGAGGCAAGAAGTTTGAGTGGACGGTAGAATGTGAGCAAGCTTTCCAGGCCATAAAGGAGCATTTGGCCCAACCTCCCGTTCTTTCTAAGCCAGTTGATGGAGAAGACCTCTTTTTGGACCTAGCAGTCACGGAGCATGCTGTTAGTGCTTCCTTAGTACGAGAGGAGGATAGAGTGCCAAACCCGGTGTACTATGTTAGAAAGCGATTGATAGGAGCAGAGTCCCGGTATCCCGTGATCGAGAAGTTGGCTTACTGCTTGGTACTCGAATCACGAAAACTGCGGCCATACTTCCAAGCACACCCCATTAAGGTCCTTACTAACCAGCCTCTACGCCAAGTCTTACAGAAGCCGGAGTCATCTAGTTGGCTACTTAAATGGGAAGTTGAGTTAGGCCAATTCGAAATCAAGTACCAGTTGAGGACTGCTATTAAGGGTCAAGCTTTGGCAGATTTCATCGCTGAATGTATCAGGATCGTTGATGCTCCCGACCAGCAAGAGAGTGTTACTGGGCAAAAAGAAGAGCTACCTACTTGGCATCTTTTTGTTGATGGGTCGTCAAATGAGCATCATTCAGGGGCTGGAATTATATTAGTCACACCAGAGAAGCACCGAATTCATTGTGCACTGAGATTCGGATTCAATGCTTCTAACAATGAGGCGGAGTATGAAGCCCTCCTAGCAGGCTTGCGACTGGCCAGAGATGTACGTGCCCGGTCGGTGGAAGTAAATAGCGATTCCCAATTGGTGGTCTACCAAGTCTTGGGGGAATACTAGGCAAGGGGTCTACACATGGTGGCATACTTAAATAAGACCAAAGATCTGCTAGCACAGTTCGAAGAGTATACCATCAAGCTAGTACCACAAGAGCAGAACTCTAATGCTGATGCTCTAGCAAAGCTAGCTAGTGCAAAAGATGCTGAAACTTTGAATATAGTACCAGTAGAATACTTGGCGGAGCTGAGCATTGATGAACAAGAGGCCATGCCGATCATGATACCTGACACCTGGATGACTCCCATCATTGCTTATCTTGAGCAAGAAACCCTCCCAGATGAACGTAATGAAGCAAAGAAGATTATGAGGCAAGCTGCTAGGTACACCATGATGGATGGGGTGTTGTATAGAAAAGGGTATTCCTTACCTCTACTCAGGTGCATAACACCCGACCAGTCAAAGAATTTATTAGCTGAAGTGCATGAAGGGCTCTGTGGAGATCATGCTGGGGGGCAGAGTCTATCTAAAAAGATCTTGTGGCAAGGATTATTCTGGCCAACCATGAACGAGGACTCTATGGAATATGTGAAGAGGTGTGACAAATGCCAAAGATTTTCTAAAGTGCCCAGAGCGCCCCCAAATGTCTTGAAGCAAATGCAAAGTCCATGGCCTTTTGCAGTGTGGGGTATTGATTTGATCGGGAAATTGCCCAAAGGGAAAGGAGGAGTGCAGTTTGCAGTGGTTGCAGTAGATTATTTAACTAAGTGGACTGAGGCCGAACCATTAGCCAAGATCACATCGAAGAAAGTGTTGGAATTTGTGGTTAAGAACATAATATGTCGTTATGGTCTGCCTAAGAAGATAGTGTCTGAAAACGGCACCCAATTTGACAGCGATATATTTACCGATTTTTGCACTCGGCATGGCATCACAAAAAGTTTCTCCTCGGTAGCCCATCCATAGGCCAATGGGCAGGTTGAAGCAGTAAACAAGACACTGAAGGACACTCTGAAAAAGTGCCTGGAGAGAGCTAAGGGTGCTTGGGCGGAAGAATTACCAGAAGTCCTTTGGTCATACAAGACTACTGGTCGGACAGCAATTGGACATACCCCATTTTCTTTGGCATATGGGCATGAAGCCATGTTACCTGTGGAGATAGACCCACCATCTCATAGAAGGACCGTGTACAACCAAGAGGAGAATCATCAATTGTTAGCAGAATCATTGGACTTCCTCGAGGAGAGAAGAGAGGAGGCAAACCTGAGAGTTGCTACTCACCAGCAAAAAGTGGCGCGCTACTTCAATTCCAAAGTCCGAGATCGAAAGTTCCAGGTCAGAGATTTGGTCCTCAGAAAGGTGTTTGTCAGAGACCCAGCAGCTGGTGTGCTAGGACCAAACTGGGAAGGACCATATCAAATTGAGCAAGTCTTGCCACCCGGCACCTACAAGCTTGCTCGGTTAAATGGAGAGTTGATCAGGAATTACTGGAATGGCGAGCACTTGAGGAAATATTATCAATAAATACTGCTTACAGAGTAGTAGCTTTGTATCAAGTGCTTAACTTGTTATTTAAGTTTTTTGTTTGTGAACTAGCTATTTGCTAACCAGTCATGTTATTTTGAACAATGTTATTTTGTTTGAAACTCGTTGTTAGACACGTTTTTTCATTTATTATTACGAGTAATAAAAGAGATCACGCGCAGCGTGGTCGAATCTTGCTACAAATTTTGCATATGTGTTGATTATTCTTGCTTGGCAGTGTTCAACTATCATTATGATTTAAACAAAACAGGTCTTCTAAAAAACTAAAAATACATATATACCGGAAAGTGTTCAACTGGTCGGTATCATGAGATGAAAGGCCAACGTTTAAATAGTTGCATGTTTTTGTAGTGGTTAACTGCTGAAATATGTTTGTATATTCTATGTGTTTCACGAGTAGTCACTGCTCGGACAAATTCGGTCAAGTAGAAAGTGATCAAGGATTTTTTAATCCTCAATCACTTGGGGGGCACATAGAGTATACTGGCATGCACTTCAACACAGGCAATAAGAGCACGAGCAAAGATATCTGTTTTTGGGTTGACTTGTAAATTTGGAAGTCTAAAAAGGCCATTAAGCTAACTTGTTTGGCAAAGCTTAAGTAACTTGGAATTTTTAAAATTTTAAGTTAGAAACAGATATTCGTGTGATAATAAAAGTTATGCTCATAAAATGTTAGAGCAATAAGAGCATGAGGAAGTATATTTAGTATGGACTTATGAAATGTTTAGAATTTCTAAGTTAGAAAACTAAATATTCATGCGAAAGTTTAAGGCATATAGAAACTTTACTATTAACAATAAACTTGTAATGTCTTAAATGTAAAAAGACTTAAAAGTTTCAAGCTAGCCAAAAAAGAAAAGTAAAGTGCAAGTGCCAAACAGCTCAATCATACGAGCAAAAGTATAAAAAATAAAACAAACTATGATAAAAATTGGTAGGACTACAACTGGTCGTGCAGGAGCTCTCTGGTAGGATGAGGAGTCACTGGCGTGCTACTCTGGTAGGCTGATCAACCCCCTCCTCAGCTTCAGCTGCTCCTCTCGCTCGGAATGATAGTGTAGAGGAGGCGGGTGTAGGGCCAGTAGGATTAGCAGCTTCCTCAGCAGCCCTGGCCTCACATCTGGTGAGCTCCTCTGCCTGGATCTCATCGGTCAGAAAGTCAAGCTTGAGGGGTTTATTTAGCTTCCACACCTGGTAGAAGCAATTGAAGCAGGTCTCCTCGTAGCGGGTTAGATCGGCCTCCTTCTCTTGCTTCAGCTCTTCATTCTCGCTAATTAGTCTCTCATTCTCGCGAGCTAATCCCTCGTCCTCACGAGTCAGTCTATCTAGCCGATCAGTCAAGGATTTGTTGGCTTGGGTTAGCTAATCATTCCCATCAGCCAACCCCTTGAGAGACTCCTTTTGCTCAGTTACAGTCGTCTCCGCTTGTTCCAGCTTGGACTGAAGAGCGTCCGTTTTCGCTCGAGCCTCCACGAGTTGATCATTTAGGACCTTGATCAACTCCTTGTAATCGACTGATCGCTGTTGGGCGTGATAGAAGGTCATAAGCGTCTGCATGAAAAATAAAAAGTTACTACAAAGCATTAACGTAAGTAACAATCTATCTTGTGGTAGAGTACGTACATTTGTCAGCTGAGCAATCCCTCTATCTAGGACAACATCAACACTGAGTCGAGGAAAAGATTCAAAGCCTTGAATCGTTGATGTATCATGGAGGGTCTCATTAGCTGCCCCCCTGAGTTTGGTGTCAGCAGGTCGGAGTGCCTCGCTCGGGCCGGACGGACCTGGGGGAGTTAGGCTCGCTGATGGAGGAAGTGACGAAGGGGTCAATTGCGGGATCGTAACTGACCCCTCAGGTTGTCTCCCCTGGCTCGGTGGCACTGCCCTCGGGACCTTCCTCGAGGGAGTTAGACCACTTCCTTCGCCAGACTTCCTTTTTGGAGTAGGAGGAACGATGCAGTGCCTGAACATCTCCGGGTCTGCAAAAAAGGGAAAACATGAGATTCGTTAGAAAATATATATATATAATAAAATGTAGATAAGTATATTACTACTACAATTTTATTAGTCTCGAATCACCAAGTTATTAAACATATTCTTATGACTACTAGACCTGAGTTGAGAATCTGATCAATGAAGTCATCCTCGTCGTCCGAAGATGAGCTAAGTTCTCTCTCAATCTGGATGGCTTTTCCTTTCTCGGACCGAGCAGGAATAGAAAATCTATGCTGAGGCTCAGACTGAGGCTCCCTAATGACGAGGTCGCCAGGTCTATGAGAAAGCGGAGATGGCCCAGGAGAAAACTGGTCAGTCACTACCTCCGTGCCCGCATTAGACTGATCAGTCGTGTTGTTCTCCCCAGTGGTACTATCCACCGTCATATTTTGGTCACATGGTATCAGGCCCACCATCTTAAGGAAGTCTACAGTGACCAATCTTTTCACGTCTTTCTCCTCGGCACTCATGCTAGCCAACGCCTCCACTCGATTGAACATCCCTTGAGTAGGCAAGGGTCGCTGGAACGGACCCGCATGTGTAAAGGCCAAGTTGTTGGCCTTGATGTCTGATGTGAGGAAATATTCTCTGTAATATTTCCCGGGGTTCGACTTGTGTGCAATACCGCTAAGGTATGTAATCCCCTTTTGCCTGTGATAGAGGTGAAAGAAGCTCGTGTTCTTGTGGCTAGGGTTAGTCCTGAAGTTGAACAAATAGTGTACCTCATGAGGAGTGGGCTCATCCCAACCGCACAGAAAGTAGAGAATATACAATGCGGACAATGCCTGGATCCCATTCGGTGCAATCTGGAATGGGGAGACGTTGAAATAATCCGCTATAGACCGGAAATAAGGGTGTAGTGGGAGTGTCGCTCCTGCATGGATATGGTGCCTGGACCAGGCGCAGTATGCCCCGCCGGGCCTGTTGGCTCTCTGATGAGGGCCCGGGCATATCACGTTCACCCCACTCAAACCCAAAACTTGGATGTGTTTGTGGAACGTGTTGGGATTGAGTTTTGAAGGCTGGGCAGTGAACTAGGAAGGTGCTTCTTCTCTCCCCTTCCGTGGCTTTTGAATGGCCAAGTTCTGGACCTCGGTGGAAAACTCCTGAAAGGGTGATCCTGAAGGAGTTGCAGTGCGGGCGTCACTGCGTTCCACCACCTTCTGCACCGCTCTGCGGGCAACTTGTGGATCTTGGTCCTAGGGAAGTCTATTAGATTTCTTCACCCTCATCGTTGACTGTGAAGCTTGTTGAAGAAACTATTCCTCGTGGAGGAAATACAGGGTTGAGCGGGGAAGGATTCGCTTGAAGCGACGAAGGCGGTCCTCGGGAGTACGATTGGTGGAAGATTTTGATGAGGAATCGCTGTTTAGAGGAGTCTCGATTGACTGCGGGGTAGATGTATCGAAGTCCGTATGGTTGTCACCTCCCCTATAATCAAAGCGATTCATCTATAAAAATAAATAAAAAATAGGGAGGTGAGTAACCATACAGAAAAAATCCAACAAGAACAAAATTTATTTTTATACTTAGAAAAAATTTATCTAAGTGGTAAAAATATAGCATGCATGGAAAAAAGATTTTTAGTGCTTAAAGGTGCCTAAGAAATGTTTAAAAAATATGGCATGAGGAATGCCATGCTCGGTCCGGTTGGGTGCCTAGACACCCTAGGAGATGCTTTCGAGGAGCTAAGGGGTGCCTAACGTCCGAGTGGTGCGTCTAGGGCCTTGGGCGTGTGGCGTCCGAGCAGGTGCACTTGAGTGTCCGAGTGCTGATGCCAAAGCATCCGTCTGAGCAGTAGCTCCAGGCACGTGAAGGGCCGAGGCGTCCAAACAGCGAGGCTCGGGTCCGAGCGGAGTGGCGTCCGAGTAGCCACGCATCTGGGTATCTCCGTCCGAGCAGCTGCGCTGTCACGTATGTCCGAGGAGCCCAGCACCAACGGTCCAAGGTGGTCCGATCGGACATGGAGTGTCCGAGGAGAAGGAGCGCCTATGAAGTCTGAGGAGTGCACATGTGGTCCGATCGGACCACATATTTACCCAGAAAAAATAATGGCCGATCGGCTATATCTCTCAAACACCCCTCCTTCATACCCAAAATTTCACCATAAAACCCCTATGCTCTTATAGCCGAAAGGGCAAAGTTCTATATTCCCTATCATAAACATGTTTTCTCATCCAAACACACAAACACAAGATCAAAATAGAGAAGTTGAAAAGTTCATCAATGTTCTTCAAACCCTCTATGCCATCAAAAACCCCAAGACCCATAATCATGGTTTATACCAAATTGACCTATTTTTCTTGAAATTCCTATGAAATTAAGGGTAATGTGGGGTTACCCATAGCACAAACATCCTCAAAACAGCCACCCAACACATTATACAAACATTTTTATGAGATTCATGAGCAAATCCAAGAAAAAAGCTCTCAATGGGGTTTCGGCCACAACATGGTTTTTTCATGAAATTTTTTGAAAAAATAACAACAATGTAAAAGCATGGAGAAGAAGACTTACCCAACTTTGGAGAACCCTTGACTTGCTTGGAGATTGCTTGAAGAAATGAAGAGCTTCCCCTTGAAGTCCCTTGAAGATTCGGTCAAAGGAAGGAGAAGACAAGAGATTTCGGCCAAGAGAGAAAGAAGAACAAGGGTTTTAAAATTTTGATTTTCTTGTGTAGGGGAGAATGTGTAAGTGTAGGGGTTATTTAAAGGAAAAAAGTGGAAGTTATCACTTATTTTTGGACCCTTGGAATTCTTGGGCTATTTTTTCTCCCCACGATCATGGACAGTTATTTCTAGTGATCGTGGTCTGTAAGTTGTGGTCTGCTGCATGGCGGGAAGATGAACAGTTATTTTTTATAATAATGTCGTCAACTGTGGAGGAAAAAGTTTATTATGTGAAGTATCAGATAATAAACTTGGGGGGCAAATGTTATCCCCAAAAATTTGAAAATGATGACGTGGCGATAGAAATGACAAGTGGCAAGGAATAGTTGGGTGATCTGGCTTAGCAGCAGCCCAGTACATCAATGAAGAGTTTTGACTGCTTGAGAGGTGTCATGTCCAAGCCAAGTGCACCCGAGGAGCCCAACGCCAACACCCTTGTGTGTCCGGTCGGACACCTTAGGCCCGAGGCGTGGTCAGACACATGTCCGAGGAAAGGCCCGCGGCGTGGTCGGACGCATGTCCGAGGAGAGGCCCGAGGCGTGGTCGGACACATGTCTGAGGAGAGGCCCAAGGCGTGGTCGGATGCATGTCCGAGGAAGAGTACTTGGGCTAGGGTGTGCCTGGTCAGATGTATGACCGAGGAAAGACAAAGGTGTAGTCGGACACATGTCTGAGGAGAGACAAGGGCCTGGTCCGTATGCATGTGTCCAGCATACATATGTCCGACCAGCACTTGTGTATGTCCATCATGCATGTGTTTGACCAGAAGACGATATTCATCAACCAAATAGACCAGACTACATCAAATTCCCATAAACGGCTTCAACAAGAATCGGTCTGGGCATACGCGGGAATCTCTCATTCTTCGCTCAAATGGGGATTCTGTTGCATTTTGAATATTTCTTGTAATTTAAATATAATACGAATAATAAAATATCTCGATCCTAGGGGGATATTAGTGTATGATCCTAAGCCTATAAATAGATGGCTGATGGGATCAGAAAAAGACTTTTGGCAATTTAAAGTTTTGGTCTGGGTTTTCTAGAGAGAGAAAGTACTTTTTCTTGAGAGAGAACTCTTTTGTATTCTGAGAATTTACACTGAAGAAACTCAGTTGACACTGGTTCATCTGATCTTGAGTGTAGATAAAATAATCAAATCTCTAAGTGGATTAGGCTATTACCAATATATTGGGGCTGAACCACTATAAAAATCGTGTGTGTTATTTATTTTATTTATTAAACCGTCTGTGTCATTTGAATTCTCTTGAAGGTTTCTCGTTTTTGACGTTCTCACGTCGTTGGCCAAAAACGCGGTCAACAGTTATTATGATGATTTATTGATTCTTCTTCTCTATTCTAATCTATATGATGTTTGTTTAATCCTACTAAATACTTGATCACAATTTACTTGATTTAATAGTTTTGATTCAAAATTCGAAAGATGAGAATTGAATATGCTATAATTATATAGACATACGATGCATATTGGATGAAAGTACATGTATGACTTGTGTAGTAATTAGGTTTCCATGCTTAAGGCCTTAGATCTTGAAAAAGAATAGGAATCGATTATGTTAACCTGCATATAAACTGAGATCTTAGATCTTGAAAAAGAATAGGAATCAATTATGTTAACCTGCTATTAGAATAGGAAGAAGAGATTTAGAATTGATTAGTAAAATTAATAGAATGAAAAGTTGATGAAATTAATTCCTAGGCTTGATATTATTGATTTTAATTAGTTGATTCATTATTTTGCTACAGTTATTTACGTTTTGTGCATCGTTTAGAGTATTCATTTAAATTTTTAATTATTCATCTAAATTTTAATTCACCAAATAGAATTTGAAAGTCAATTATTGGTAATTGGTTAATAGTCTCTGTGGGACAATCTCTATTCTTATAGACTTTATTACTTGACACGACTATGTATACTTGTGTACAGATTTTACAGATCAAGTTTTTGGCGCCGTTGTCGGGGACTAATAATCAATATCAAATATAATTGTTTTTCAATCTACTTTGGTTTTCATTTAAATTTTTCTAAATCGAGTTTCTTTCTTTTAAACAGATGACTCTTTATCTCCATTATGTCTAATTTTTTCAAATTTGAACATTTTCTAAAGGGACAATGAACTTTGGAAGGATCCGTTGTACTTTCTAAGGCTAACTTAATAAAGTTGTCAACTTCCTCTTCATACTCTTTTGAAAGCATGTCCTTTGTTATCCAACTCTTGTCCATTTCCTATAAAAAATTTGACAGAGGTTTCCCTAAAATTGGACTAAAATCCTCCTGCACGTAGAAAATTCCCATAACAAATTTTTAGCGTTGTCATATTCCTATTAATATACTAACTTTTTAAATTAAATTTTGACAGAGCTTCCCTATACCAATCAAAGAAGAACAATGCAAGCACAACATAATTTAAATATAAGAAAATAAAACATAATTCTAGATGAATTCGGGCAACATTTTCCTTATAATAGTGATCTAACCATTTGTCAACTAAGAATCAAACAATTCAAACAACACACAATAAGTTTCTTCCTTATATCTCCGCAGCACACAAATAAATTTCCCAGAACCTACTTCACTAAAACACACAAGTTCTCAACCTTCCATTATCACCGCAACACACAATTTTTATCTCAGAACCTACTTCACTATGGATGAATATTTGAGATATTCAAACTCGTCTAATAAGAGAACATGCGCACCTCTTGCAATTAACAATAATCAAGAAAAATAATTAACTGGAGCCTGCAGGAATATTACGATTAATGATATATTAGTTAAGCATCGTCAGACTGTATATATATATATATATATAATCTATTATATATAAAAAGAAAGCTAACATTGTCATCCCACATATTAGGAACTCTTTGTAATATTCTTCATCAATCAATAAGAAAGCTTCTCATTTCATTCATGAGAATATGGTATTATTGTCTACATTGATACCATCTTTAAAGTAGTTAGAGTAAAACAGAGCAAAATGAAAACAAAAAGACAAAGACTGATTGATTGCTCTATCTATATGAGCTCATAAGCTTCTAACTACATATCATCAAAGAGAAACCAGCAACTAATTACTCATCACTACAATGACACCAACTTAAAAGTGGTCAAAGATTAAAACTGAGAAAAAAATGAAAACGAAGAAAGGGAGTGACTTTTTCACTCTTATTAAAATATAAAAAGAGTTAGAGTACTATATATGATCATAATGATAAATAGTACTATTATATATCAAGAGATCTTATTAGTTGGAATGTCTTCTTGATAAACTTTATGTCATATATATAATACTTATTATTATATACCGCATATGTACAAGTTGATGAATTTGGTACAAAACAAAAAATCTACAAAAATATTTGATGCTTGCATTTGCATTTTCAGTAGTCATTATGTATAATATATATATAGGGAGAGAGAGAGAAGTATGGTCCTTTAATATTACTTAAAATATGTTATGTTAAAGCAAAATATGCCTGCATTATCTATTTTTGCATGAAAAAGCAGCAAAGAAAGGTAGCACTAAAACTTCAGAAAAAAGAAACTCAAAACTCTCCCAATAAGAACAACAGGTCACTCTCAAGTATGGGGTTTCACTTGAATTTTCCGTTGAGTCTTGCTTTACCATGATATGGTGTATTGGTATCCGCGAAATGTAAAATTCAATTATTTAGTCATTTTTAAAGTTGCACACTCTGTTGCTACGAGATTACTTAATAAAATTTAGAAAAAAGTTAATGAATAGTAAAAAGTAAAAGTATTAAAAAAACACAGCTACTTTTGGAATGATTTATTTTGATATCCTTCTAAGAATGAGGTCATATCAATGGTCACTATTCTAGAAGCAAATTTTTTACTACAACAAGCATATGCGTATCCTATAGTGGCTCTAGATGAGGAGAATCTTTAGTTTACCATTCATTCAGGTAAACCATTTGATGTGAATTCAGATCAATCTCTTAGACAAAACTTTGACTTTGAATCAAAAGAGATGCCAAACAACTATGGGAATAAGTAAGTTCATTCAACAAGTTTCAATGTAAACTGTTTCCTAACAAAATGAATTAGTGAACATAACTGTAACGACCTGAATTTACTAATAAGGCTTGGAGCCTTGATTAGTGTGGCTGGAGGGCAATAATTGTTATATTGCATTAATTTATGTGAATTTAATGAATATGTGATTAGTATGCATGTTTAGGTGAAATAAATATGCATGTGGACCCCGTTTGTATGATAGGGGTAAATTGGTAATTTTAGCCCGTTGTGGGCATCTATGTGATAATTGTATAATGTGATTTGTACCACGTGAGGGTGGTGTTATTATTGTGATGCACGTGCCGAGATGGTCCTAGAGAGCTAGTTAACTCAAATGTCACAACGGGATTATCATACCCGGCTCGGAGGGAGCCTAGGGGTATTTTGGGGATTTTGTAATTGGGTTCTTGTGAGTTAATGGTAATTGGTGATTTGGTAAATTGTGTTACTGATAGTAACCGTTGAGAGTAACAAGTTTGGTTAAAAGAAGTGGTAGAATTGCAAGAAAGTAGGAATGACAAAAAGGCCCTTGAGGTTTAGCTAGGAGGGAAATTTAAGGAAGGGTAAGTTGGTCATTTGGCTGGGAATTAGATATGTTGCAGCTGGGTAAAGGGGGTACACGGTTTGGGCTTGGTCATATTTTGGTTTTGTTAAAGAATAGAGAGAAGAAAAGCTAGAGGAAAAGCTAGGGCAAGAAGAAGAAGAAGAGGAGTTGAAGGAGCTGAATTTTGGAGACTTAGGAGATGAATCAAGGAAGCTTAGGGTTGGATTCTTCATTCAAGGTAAGGATTCTATGTAAATTTAAGGCTTATTTCTGTTTTTGGTTTAAGAAATTGAAGCATGGTTTAAGTTTTGAGCTATGGGTTTAAATTTTCTGAAGTTGAAATCAAAGGTGTGGATTTTTTAGTGTGATTGTGTTTTTGATCTTGATACTAGTGTTTATGGGTTGTTAGATGGTTCATTTGAAATTTTAAATTGATTTTGGGGTTTAGGTAATTGTTTGGGATGATTTGGAGGGGTTTTAGCTCGGGAAAAAGGCAAGAGAAAACCCAGAAATCTGGGTTCGCGTAGGAGCGTCGCGGCCCTGTTCTTGGGCGCCGTAGCGCGAGGTTGCATCAGGATTTGGGACTAGCCGCTGGGCACCGCGGCCCTTGAGGGGAGTGCCGCGGCCCTAGGCCACTTTGACAGGCAAAAATTTGGGTTTTTAGGGCTTTTGCCCGGGGACTCGGGGGATGGTTCCAATGTATTGTTTTAAGGAATTAGAGGTCCCGAGAGTGCGGGATTGGTCCCGGGAAGTGGTTTTGGGTTGGTTAGTATTAAAAAGTGTTTTATGTGTGTTGTGACTAGGATTTCGGAGAGGCTCGTGCTAGAGGACCGTGCTTGTGGCCTTGGTGCATCGGAAAGCTCGGGATACAGGTAAGAAAACTGTAGCACTCGAGAACAGGGCATGGGCCCATAGTGTTATTGCAGGGCATGGCCCTAGATTGTATTATGTGCTAATGTATAACCTTAAATGAATTATTATATGTTGAATGATTATTTCGAAATGTATTATATGTGTGATTATAGTGCAATGAACGGCTAAGGCCGAGAACGGCAGCGAGGCCGGAAGTAACACTTAGCACATGAGATGCTTACAGTCAGGGTAGGACCCAACGGATACATGAGATATCCTTACGGTGAGAACCGAGACCCCAGGCTTTGGTAAGGCTTCTGGGGCGGCATGGCCGTGTTTGCTTAGTCTGATGGATGACCTGTTTATCTGTGGACTGTCTGGTATGTTAACTGTATAATTTGCATATGTTATGAACTGTATGAGTTTTCTTGCTGGGCTTCGGCTCACGGGTGCTCTGTGTTGCAGGAAAGGGCAAGGATTGAGTCAACCAGCCATGAGTACGGAGAGCATGAAGCGACGCGTACATGTTTGGCCTGCCCGACTGCTTTGGTTGGGGGTATTTTCGAGAAATGGCTGTAATAATCTGTGATTTTAATAACTAATCAACTATAAACTTATTTGAAGTTGTAAATAGTTTTCAAACCTTATTTTGGGATCCCAGATGTTATATACTTGAAGTTTTCAATAAAGTAAAGCATTTTCAAAAGATTACAGCCTTAACTTTTGCTTAGTCACACTTTGGTTTTAAAAACCTCGGTTAACGAGTTCTTTGCACAAGGTTTCTTTTAAAACTCACTTAGTAACGGCTCTAAGGGAGTAGGGCGTTACAATAACTATATATATACACGTATTTAATTTTATGTATCTGTTTGATTTTTTTTTTTCAATTTAGACATTCTTAGTTAAAATAAAAATAAAAAGTGAATAATGCTTCTAGTTATTGTTTGATCAAAAGTTATATCTTTTGTGTCACTTTTATTATTATTATTATTGGTCTAGTATTAAATATAAGATTAATTTTATCCTTAGAATTGCAATTCTGATACAGGGTACTATTTTCCTATTTAGACAATGCAGGGCATGTTCAGCTTCAAATATGTATTACTTGATAAACTAGCACACAAATTAAAACAATAATTAACAGGGTACATATACAATTCTCTCTCTCTCTCCCTTAACCAAAACTAATAGTAATTTTTTTTTTTAGTAAATCTACTCATTTAGTATTCTCGATCTTCTTTTAATCTTAACTTGTTATATCTAAAGCAAGACTTAAATGTTGAAGAATATATACCCCACCCCCACTACTCTAAAAACGAATATATATATATACATATACTATATGTGATACATAAATATACGCCATAGGTGCTTCAAATCCAAACATCATAAAGCTAGCTACAGTATTAGAACTCCCCTTTTATATATCATATAAATACAATGCGACTTCAACAAATTTATCCAAACGTAATAATATAGTTACAGATACCCAGATCCATCAAATGACTGCTAGAAAAGAGAAGCGCTTAGAGGCATTGCAAAAACGGTTTCATACCAAAGAGCAGTAGGGACTAACTACTAACCCCGATATATATATATATATGTGTGTGTGAATAAATAGACTTGTGTTGAACGACTTACCTAACTGGAGAACGCTGCCGCTGTCGTGACCGGAGTTGAGGAGGGAGAGCGGAGAACGCTGTCGCTGTCGGACCGAAGAACGATGTCGCTACCGTTTGGATCGCTGGCGGAATGAAGAAGAAGATTGTACGCGCGAGGTGTACAGTGAAGAAGAAAATTGTGCGCGCGTACTTCAAATTTATTTGGGGATTTATTTTCGATGCCCTAATTTTAACATGGTAAGTCGGTCCATTAGCAACCGACCTATGATGCAACAAGATAAATCTGTTCTATAACCGACCTATGATATTAAAATTAAAAAATATATAATTTTAATATATTGATATTTTACATAAAAATTATAAATCTCCAACTTATTTAATTTATTTTTTCTAATATTTATAAATATGTATTTATTCAATTTAATTTTAAAATATATAATTTAATTAAAATTTTAATTTATTCTATGATGCTTACATGAGAAGTTATTTCTCACACAACCGACCTACCATGTTATTTAAAAAATTATTAAAGAGATACTCTAAAATTGTTTAATAAGTTTTTTTTATTTTAAATCACAAATACCATTAAATCAAATTATTTTCTTATTTATAAAAATTAAATTAAATTTTTTTAATTATTAATAATTTATTTATTTATATTTAAAAAATTATAATATATAATATTAATAACTATATATTTTTTTAATACTTATTCCACACCCAAATAAATTATATATATATATCTATTGTTTAAATAAATTAATATATTTTAAAATTCCAATAATCCAAAAATAAATTAGAGTATCTTTAATGATATATTTTTATAATGACATAGTAGGTCTGTTCCCACACAACCGACCTACCATGTCACATAAGAAGTCATTTCCCACACAACCGACCTACCATGTTATTTAAAAAATTATTAAAGAGATACTCTACAATTGTTTAATAAGTTTTTTTATTTTAAATCACAAATATCATTAAATCAAATTATTTTCTTATTTAAAAAAATTTAATTAAAATTTTTAATTATTAATAATTTATTTATTTATATTTCAAAAACTATAATATATAATATTAATAACTATATGTATTTTTAATACTTATTCCACACCCAAATAAATTATATATATGTATTGTTTAAATAAATTAATATATTTTAAAATTCCAATAATCCAAAAACAAATTAGAGTATTTTTAATAATATATTTTTATAATGACATGGTAGGTCTGTTCCCACATAACCGACCTACCATGTCACATGAGAAGTCATTTCCCACACAACCGACCTACCATGTTATTTAAAAAATTATTAAAGAGATACTCTACAATTTTTTAATAAGTTTTTTTATTTTAAATCACAAATACCATTAAATCAAATTATTCTCTTATTTATAAAAATTAAATTAATTTTTTTTAATTATTAATAATTTATTTATTTATATTTCAAAATTTATAATATATAATATTAATAACTATATATATTTTTAATACTTATTCCACACCCAAATAAATTATATATATGTATTGTTTAAATAAATTAATATTTTAAAATTCCAATAATCCAAAAACAAATTAGAGTATCTTTAATAATATATTTTTATAATGACATGGTAGGTCTGTTCCCACATAACCGACCTACCATGTCACATGAGAAGTCATTTCCCACACAACCGACCGAAAAAATTATTAAAGAGATATACTCTAAATTATTTTATAAAGTTTTTTTATTTTAAATTATAAATACTATTAAATTAAAATATTTTCTTGTTTATAAAAAATTAAATTAATTCATTTTAATTACAAATAATTTATTAATTTATTTATATTTAAAAAATTATAATATATGTAATATTAATAAGTATATTGTTTTATACTTATTTCATACTGAAATAATTATATATATATATGTATTATTTAAATAAATTAATATATTTAAAATTAAAATAATGTAAAATTATACTTCAAAACATTATAATGTAATATTAATAAATATAAATTTCTTACATTTATTTCATACACTAATAGCTTACACATATATATTTATAGTTTAAATAAATTAATATATTTTAAAATTCTTATAATGTGACATGATAAGTTGGTTCACATAGTAGCGACCTACCATGCTATCAAGGTAGGTCGGTCCACATAGAACCGACTTATCATGTATGTCAAAGGTAAGCCTGGGACGTCAGTTGCGCGCGAACCGACCTACCATGTCCACATGGTAAGTCGGTTTTGCATAAACTGACCTATTATGTCTTCTACAAGCATGGGAGGTCAGTTCACTCAGAACCGACCTACCATGTGGACATGGTAGGTCGGTTCGTGCGCAATTTACGTCCCATGCTTACCTTTGACATACACGATAAGTCGGTTCTGTAAAAACCGACTTATGAATGTGTGTTAAGTCGGTTGAAGCAGAACCGACCTCTCATGGCCGATGGCTGATGTCCAAATTGTAGTAGTGTGACCTTCAACTCCACAGTGGAAACATTTTCCTTTTGGTTCTTTCTTCTTGGGGTTGTTGTCAATTTTGTTCTCCTTGGTTTTTGGTGCCTTCTTGCCTTTATTGAACAATTTTTCATTTCCTTTGTCCTTATTATTGTTCTTCTTTCTCTTCTTAGATTTCTCCTCAGAGTTTAAAGATTTCTCCTCTACCACATTTGCTTCAGTCTCTTTTTGTAATGGATTTGTTAAGAGACTTAAATGTCTACAGTTCATTCAACAGTCGGGTCATGTTGAATTCCAACTTATTCATAATATAGTTGGTGGTGAACGCAGAAAAGGCAGGAGTGAGCAATTCCAGTATGATGCTTACTTGTGCTTACTTGTGTACGCTCATCAATTATGGCCCCATGTATTTTTGCTTCATGCATCACATTAATCATGTGTAAAACATGTTCACGTAAAGAAACACCTTTCTTCATCTTAGTAGTCATATAGGTTCTAATAGCCTCATGTCTACTTTGATCAGATTGCTGCCCAAACATGGCCTGCTGAGAATCCATTATCTCAAATGCAGTTTCCATGGTTTCATGCTTTGTTCTCAGAACATCATTCATGCTCACAAGCATGTAACATTTTTCCTTATTATTGGATTGAATCTAGGCATCATACTTGTCCCGAACATTCTTCGGGGCAGTGGCAGCAAGCTCTTCAGGACATTCCTCAATCAGAACAAATTTGTGGTTCTCACAAACTAACATAAGATTTAGATTTGATTTCCATCTTATAAAATTATCTCCATTAAATTTTTCAAGTGATAGTAAAGCGGTTATTGGATTGCCACCGTTCGACGTTACTGAAATAAATAAAAAACAATAATATTATAATTTGAAAAAATATCAATGTTTTAGAAAGTAAACATGATGCATGGATGCAACAATTAAAACACATAAATTAACATTTTCTTTTCCACGATAAAACTACCCAACAAATAAAGTGTCGCCTTAGAGTCGGTCAAGTTAAATTCAGATAGCTTATAAGACAATCTTATATTTATAATTTAAAACTTAAAATAACTCTTCATTTTCTCTATTAAATAAAAAGTACTGCTGGTTTGGTCAAGATGCAATTATCCACTGCAAAAGCTTAATTACATCTTTTTAAGTGTAACCCATTATTTCAGATTTCATGACTTAACTTAGAGAGTGCCGCCTTAGGGTCGGTCAAGCCTAAAATACATCACTTCCTCCTATCTTCGCAAGAAACCAACCTTGGTATTGACATGTCTAGAAACCTTCCTTAGGGGGATGAAAACAAAGCCGCCTCAAGGCCCTATTCATAACTCATGGTGTTGTACTAATAATGTAGACCATATGTCACATTGAGATGTTCACCTTCTCCCACTTACTATTTTAGATTTAATGTGTTTTATTAAACTAATCAATTAATTTCAAATCAATTACTAGTTTATTAATAACCCTATGACTGTAATTAATTACAAAAAGCATAATTATAAAAGAGCATGTTTCTATAATTAATGTGATCTAAATAATTACCCATTACATTCATCTAACTTTACTAAAACGCTTTTTACATAAAGTTGGTTTTCTTAAAGGCCTATAAAAAACTATTGTCTTTATTATGGTGTGAGTTACCAAGTTTTAACTAATTTAATACTTAGTAGTTTACATGCAATTGACTTCACCAAAAACAATTCATATAAACAAATAGGACAATCCTAGATAATCATGTTTCTAAAAGATGCATGATTACTGATAAACTATGTGAGGTTTCATGAATGACATGTAATTGACTAATAAATGATCATGTTAGCAATCAAACATCAATGAACATTTATTTAAATAAATACAACAAATAAACAATTAATGATGAACCGAGTACTAATGGTTATTTTTTAAGATTTACAACCCTTTGAGAAAATTAGAAATCAAATTGCATTCTAAGCCTATGTAGCTTTCAAGACTCTCCAAGAATGTTCCTCCTCTCATTTAGGCTTTCTTGTTAATCTTTAGGAACTTTGTTTTGCCGAACTTATTAATTAGAAACAAATTTTCGAATTAATTAATTTAATTAAAACTAATTTTTAATTAAATAATCATTTTTGTCATCTTTTTAATTTAGTTGAAGTTAAATAATTAAAAAATCAAATTCAAATAATTATTTAATCTTAAGACATTAAAATATCTTAACCAACTAAAAGATATTTTATTTTCTAATTAAATAAAATAAGATAATTAAACTTTTAAATTCAAATAATTTAAAAATTAATCAAATAAAAGATATTTTATAACAACTTAGGAATTAGGGTTTTGGGCACCAAAATGGTGCCCTAGGGCCGGCGACGCAAGGACCCAAGGGCTCGGGTGGGTTGCAGGCTGGCTTGCAAGGGCTCAGCCAGGGGCCTAGCGCGGGCCTGGCACACGCGGAGGAAGGCAGGTGCGTGCGCGCATGGGTGTTGGTTGCACATTGGGAGCCATGGGGTTGCACGCAAGGAGCCACAGGGCTGCACACTAGGAGCAGCGAGGCTGGGGTGCGTCTGGCGCGCAGCAGCAGGTGGAGGCTCGGGCCTAGGCGTGCGTGAGGGTGAGCAAGGGCTTGGCCCGTGTGCCTCTTAGGTGCGTGACTCGGGTTCCTCCTCATCTTTGTCTACAGATTTTTTAAAATAAATTTACAAAAAAACCTATGCCCTTTATTGCTTACACAAGATCTAGAAAAAACAATAAAATCCTAACCCAATAGCACCATATAATTAACAATCCATCATTCAAAAAATATATCTATCCATTCAATATACATATTAACATACATATAACAAATGCAAGAAACCCACACAGTATTTATAGACTGCTCTGGTACCAATTGTTAGTAATAAACAGTCAAATTAAAGGTACGCAACGGAATATATGGACTCATTTTAACAAATATTAATACCAGCCAGGTTCATATACATATATAAATATTAAATCACATACAAATAGATCAGGGATTACCTCTTGTAGCCTATCAAGTGCCATTGAGTCTTTTTGTATAAATCAATGATCTTCCTATCCAGTATTTTGAGATGTCACACCCTGATCTTTCAGACCAATCCTCAAACACACAAGGACGTGTGTGGGCACATAAGATTCAAAAGGTTGATTTATGTGACTCCCCAGATGTACTCAACACATGAGATCTAGAGATTTTTGACAGAGAGAAGGTTTAGAATAGTTTTCAGGTTTAGAGAAAACTATCGCTTTAGAGAGAGAGTCTCATTATCCATCATCCTTCTGAATATCACGTATATCAGATTTATAAAGATATTTAATCTAATCAAATAATATTTATTTAATTAAAATAAAATTCAAATTAAAACTACTTAGATATTTTCATTTAATTAAACAAATTTATTTGAAATTAAAAATTCAAATCCTAGGGAGAAAATCCTTGATGCTAGGCGCCACACGCTGTACTGTATAGTGTGTCACCCAGCCCTATTAAGGTTGCCCTAATTTTCTCATTTGTTTATTTAATCAACTTTTAAGACAAGATATTCATTCCAACATAAATATCAGTTAATTAAAAATTAGATTTATCTTAAAATAATAGTTTTAAATTAAATAAATAAATATCATATTATAAATAAGATATTTATTATTTTCTCTCTTTATATTAATCCAAACAAGATTAATATTAATTTTATCCTATAGTTTTTTAAAATAAAAACTATATAGTCAAATAAATAATTAATTCACAATTAATCAATTACCCATAATTACCAAATAATTATTTCCTTGCCCTGAAAATTTGATTCCTTTGCAATTTAGTCATTTCTCTTAACAAATCTTTCTTTTGACATCCTTACCCTTGACAGTGTAGGATAGAGGTGATTTGGGGACCATGGACCTACAATTACGAAACTCCAATAAACTAGATTATTAATTAAAATCTTTAATATAATAATCTTATTTATTAATTCCATGATTACTCCACTTATAAATATGGAATTGTACTCTAAGTATTTATAGAATTATATTTACAGAGTTTTCTCTAGTTGTTCATTGATATAATCAATATATTTTGTTTTGTCCTCCATTATTAGTTCGTTAATTAGAGCGGGTCAAAATTACCATTTTACCCTTCTAATTACTTCTTGTTCCTTAAGTACCATTAATTCACTAGCGAATAATTAATCCATAATCTAATTATAGATTTGAGCTCAATAACTATTCAATTCCAGAATTAACCCTTAAGGGAACCAATATTCGATCCGATAGGAGAGCATGGATTCCATTATTGTAACTCATGTTCCCAGCCATCCATGATATTGAATCTCCAAAAAAAAAGTCATTAGCCTCATTATCCTAAGAGATCTTAACAAGTGAATCAAAAGATCTAATAAACATAAACATGAGTTCATGAATACTCAGGATTTAGACTAATATGCAAATGATCATCTATTATGACAAGAATTAAATCTTTACGCCAAACAGCAAGTTTATAAAGATAATTTATTGTCATTGATCCTGTCATGTATAATCTCTATTATGTATAGCACTTTTACTAAGATGTCTATCCACATCAGTAATCTAAATCTAGATTACTTGCATCTCATATGCTTAGCAAACCACACTAGTAACCATTCATTATTAAAGATTCATTACTTAAATATGTGTTGGCGTGGTTTTTCGCCAAAGTGTATTGAAGAAATAATAAGGTTGAATTAGTGCTTAAAAGTAAATCGAAATATGAAATGAATTCACAAGAACACAAATCATTTTACGTGGTTCAGTGGTTAAAATCCACCCAGTCCACGAGTCTATATTAATGATGTTTCTCTCTCTATTTTGGCTGAGTTTATTATGACAGAATACATGTCCATTTTCTCTGCCCAATATTCTCAGTATTTATAGAGAAATTCCATGGACAGGTTAGGGTAACCGTGTGAGTCAATCACAGATTTACATATTTATTACATTTAATACAAACAATTCTCATTTATATTGGGATATGATTTGATCATAAAATAAATGTTCTCCTAATATCTAGGACATTAAATATGACAGGCTGGTCATAAATAAGCGTATAAAAATACCCGAGTCTTTGGGGATCCGTGGGTACGTAGTATATTTGAATTATTCCGAGCTGGATATCTCTCTGAGCTCGTACTTCGGCAACCGTTTGAATATCATGAGCTCATGCTTCACAACCTTCATATATGTAGCTTATGTTAAACCTAGGACGCCTAACACCGAAGTTGCTTACGTGGATAATAAACATATCATTTCCTTGGTTATTTCTCCGTGTATTTATTTGCTAGCTGTACCCGAGCTGAGTGAAGGACTCGTGCTGAAATTAGGGTTGATCACTTCTGACGGTGCATATCCCCGCAGTGAGGTCGCCTTAAGTTCTATTATAGAAAACCCCATCTTTTCCAAGGTAGATCTGAAAGCAGATTCACAGAACTGTCGTTATCTACTAGTGTCATCCGTACTCTTCGATTGGCGAGCTGAACGGTTATGACCAACAGATCATTATGTGGGAATTGTACGCGACTAGCATCCTCTTCTGTAAATATGATTGGTTATATTTTCAATCGATGTTGCTTTGATAACCGCTGTTCTAGGATGAACTCCACTCTGTTATGGGATTTTAGTTCGTTAATGTATCTCTTCTGGGCACCTCTGCTCGTGCCTGCCAGATGGGATCCTCCCAAAATGGTAGCTATATCTCCCCCTATTATCGGAGGAGGGTCGTCCTGATTTGCCTGAACTCCGGCTTGATTCATTGGAGCTTCAGGAGCTGACGGAGGGTTTTGTATGATGGGCTAACTTGGGACCACTCAATTTCGGGTGTATTGGGCCAAAGGCCCTGCCATGATAAGGGTCTCGATCTCATCCTTCTGCTGTCTACAGTCATCAGTGTTGTGACCGATATCATTGTGAAATCAGCAGAACTTCGAAGGATCTCTCTTCGCTCTTTGGTTTTTCAATGGTTCTGGCTTCTTCCATGGAAGGCAAGTAGAATTGGCTAGGAAGATGTGCTCCCTTGTATCTATGAGGTCAGTATAGGTTGCGTAAACAGGCTTGAACTTTCCCCAGACTTATTTTTCTTTGTTCTGCTCTGGTCGCCTTCACCATTTCCCTTTCTCTTATTATTTTCCCCTTGGTTATTCTAGGTAACAGTTTGAGTCGTACCTACAACATCCGTTGCCGCTCCAACGGGCTGGACAGGATTTTGGTTAGTTCCTGTGATAGAAGCTCGCGCTTCTTCTAGGTTAACCCATCTTTGAGCTCGCAACAAGAACTCATCCACACTATTAACTCCTTTTCTCTGTAATTCTTGCCACAAATTGCCTTCATTAAGGATTCATGTCCTCATTTCCATGAGCTTGGAGCTATCGTCGGCATCTCTAGCTTGAGCCGCGACATTGGCAAACCTACTTAGATATGCCTTATACGGTTCACCAGGTTGTTGCTTTACATTAGCCAATGAATCAGCCTTAATCCGAGCTATCTGGGAAGCCTTGAATGCTCTCTTGAAATCAGTAGAAAACTTCTTCCACGAGCTAATTGAATGCCTCTTGTATTGTTTAAACCACTACCGAGCTAGCCCAATCAGAGTTGAGGGGAATAAAATGCACCTTAGATCGAGTCCGGCATTATGGGCCATCATCATGGTGTTAAACATCCCAAGATGATCAGACAAATCCCCATCTCCGTCAAACTTTGACAAGTGTGGCATTCTGAAGCCCACTGGATATGTGGCCGCTGCAATATTTGGAGCGGAAAGCTCAAGCTCATCCTCTGAGTCACAATCATCTTTGTCTTTTTTAGATAGAAGCTTCTTCATTTGCTCCTCCATTTGAGCTAACCTCTCGAGGGTTTGGTCATTAGTCCCTAGGTTATTTTGGGGCAGTTCAACAGCTCCCATCCTATCGTACGTGTTTGATGGGTTGTTGTCCCTCCAAGCTCGAGCTTGCTTTAGTGGGGCATTCCCATTATCACATACTATGGAAGGACCTCCCTCTTGACGAGTATAACTAACACCCTCATCTTGAGCTAAATTCCGTCTCTGCAAATTCAGGCGATCAAGCAGATTAGGTTATGGATCGTATTTAGGGCTTTGTGTCAAACTTAGATGATTTCTTAGATTTCCCTCGGGCCTACCACTTCGACAAATCTCAGTCCAATAACTTCCATTTGCGAAGCTTACAGCTCGCGGTTGAGGGCGAGGATCTGGATTTTCAACGTGTGTCCGCGGGACATAGGTATGGGCAAACGGAGGAGGATTTCTCCTACTATCTCTATAAGCAGGAATGTCCGTGTAGGTCGAGGTGGTGTTGTATGTCTAATAGGTGATGGGGGATGCCTTACTAACAAAGCAATCCTTGTCCCATCAGGGCGAACTACATTAGCCCGCCTCTATTCTGCCTAATTATTTATAACTCTCCGCGCCTAACGATCTGATCATGACGCAGGAGGGTTAGCTAGAACATTCTATCTCTTTGAGCCTATCCCAGCCCCTCCTCGTGGGTTGCCATGGGTATTCCCAAGCGCATGCGAAGGAGGCATCAAACTTGGGGTTGCAGTTCTAACCGATCGACTGACGTGTTGATGACCCCTATGAGGGCCACTAGGTTGAGCATTTTGATGATCTCGCATTGTTGGCATAGAACTCGGGGTGGTAGTTCTGACTGACCGACTTGGTTTTGATCGGTTATTCCTTTGGGACTTATGAGACCCACTTTGCCTCTTTCTGACATTAACGTCGGTTGCAAGAGGGGGTAACCAAGCCAATACCTCCTCGATTTGCCTGTTTGCCTTAGCAAGATGGCTTCTTAACTATATATTTTCCAACTCAACCGCAGTGAAGTAGTCTGGGTTTAGATTCGGTGGCAATGACGCTGAACTCCTAGTATCACTGTGACCTGCTGGTTGCTTTCCTGGACATTGCTGAACTTCAGGGCCATGCTCATTTGAAACAGCGGTATGATGGGCCTCCTGCCCACCAGGTTGTTCTATCTCATTGTCGTGCATTGAGAGAGTGACCACCATGATGAGATTTGACTGGGATTATGATGAAAGCACTAATTCCGTCCTCTCAATGAAAGCACCAAACTGTTGATGCGGTTTTTCGCCAACAGTGTATTGAATAAATAATAAGGTTGAATTAGTGCTTAAGAATAAACCGAAATATGAAATGAATTCACAAGAACACAAATCTTTTTACGTGGTTTAGTGGTTAAAATCCACCTAGTCCACGAGTCAATATTATTGCTATTTATCTCTCTATTTTGGCAGAGTTTTAGTATTACAGAATACATGTCCTTTTTCCCTTGCCAATATTCTCAATATTTATAGAGAAATTCCATGGACAGGTTAGTGTAACTGCGTGAGTCAATCACAGATTTACATATTTATTACATTTAATACAAACAATTCTCATTTATATTGGGATATGATTTGATTATAAAATAAATGGTCTCCTAATATCTAGGACATTAAATATGACAGGCTGGTCATAAATAAGCATATAAAAATACCTGAGTCTTTGGGGATCTGCAGGTACGCAGTATATTTGAATTATTCCGAGCTAGATATCTCTCCGAGCTCGTACTTCGGCAACCGTTTGAATATCATAAGCTCGTGCTTCACAACCTTCATATCTGTAGCTCAGGTTAAACCCAGGACGCCTAACACCGAAGTTGCTTACGTGGACAATAAACAAATCATTTCCTTGGTTATTTCTCCGTATATTTATTTGTCAGCTGTACCCGAGCTGAGTGAAGGACTCCTGCTAAAATTAGGGTACAACAATATGTTACTCACTATTTTATTCATTATATATGATCTTAATTCTCTCGTACTAATACAAAATCATATTCTCATGAATGAATAAGGAATTTTCTTGATATTATTACATAATTAATTCAAACAATAATTATAACATTCAAATATAATAAAACTGTACTTTTATTTAAAACCAATAAAATGCCTTTACATGCTTTTAGAGCATTAATCCTAACAATAGAGACTTAGAAAATGACTTTTGTTGTAGAGAGAGTCTAAAACCATAAAGCATCTATTGACGTGGTTTTTCGCCAACAAAGTATTAAGAAATAATAAGGCAGATTAATGCTTAATAGTAAACCATAATGAAAAATAATATGAATTCACTCAAGAACACAGAACTTTGACGTAGTTCAATGGTTAAAATCCACCTAGTCCATGAGTCAATATTATTGTTGTTTCTCTCTCTATTTTGGCAAAGTTTATTCCCAGTATTTATAGGGGAATTCCATGGATAGGTTTGGGTAACCGCATGAGTCAATCACACATTTACATAATATCTACATTTAATACAAATAATTCCCATTTATATTGGGATATGATTTGATAATAAAATAAACAGGTTCCTTCCATCTCAGATAATAAATATGATAGCATGGTCATTAATAAACGGATAAAAGAGGATCTCGAATCTCTGGGGATCTCTGAGTATGTAATATACTAGAATTACCACGAGCTAGATATCTCCTCCAAGCTCGTGCTTCACAGCTATTGCATCCTTAGTTTGGGATACACTTAGGCCGCCTGATCACCCCATATGATTAGTATGAATCTCGAGTTATCCACATGGATAATAAGCAGATATTATTTCCCTTAGTCATTTCTCCGTGTATTTATCTGCCAGCTGTACCCGAGCTGAGCGAATGAACTCGTGATAAAATTAGGGTACAACATTTTCCCCCCAAGCTCTTGCTCGTGTATGATGTTGTTACTTTCTAACCTACACAGTAGGGACTTTTAGACTTATGCTACATAAAACCATGCCTGCCCATTACTCGAGTACTGGACACGTGGTCTATCGCGATTGGCGTCTATTCGGGCTTCAAGGACTGTAATAATTGTCTTGTCAACTTTTTGCCTCTATTTGGTCTATTTAATCTTGGCCCTTAGATTTTTAACTAACCCGGTTGGATGGCCCATATCAATTTCCATAATTTACTTATAAATAGAATGGCCAAATTTCAAACCTCACCACCCTTGCATTTAAAAATTTCCCTTTTCTGAACTCCCAGGCTTCCTTTCTTTCCCATAATCCCCAATACTGTTCATCGTACCCAGACATTCAGAAGCTTTCTAGGAGCTTCCCGTGATCTGAATCTACATCCTCCAATCAACGAACACAAATCCTGTAAGTATCTCATCCCTTGGTTTGAAATGTTTTCTCCCTTTTTTTTTATCCACTGGAATTTCAATTCTTAGTTGTGTTCATCCACAACACTCATTGTAGTTACTATTAGGCTATTTCTAAATGTTCATAGGGATTAGGTTTCGGTTTAGGTTCAATGGATGTCTCCAAACATGTTTTAGAAATAAGACGTCCATAAAACTGGGGAAATTTCTGGGTAAATAGGGAAATTTCTAGGTAAATCTGGGTAACCCTAATGGCGAATGGGTTTAAAGAGTACCCATTCAAGGTAAGGAAACCGAAAGGTTTTTTATAGGTTTAAAACCAGATAGCTTTAGGGTTACGATTCCTTAAGCGGTTTTGCACAAAACTGCTTTTTAGAGGAAAGTAATGGCCTGACGTTTCTGACACACGGATCCCTTAATATCAGGGGACTGTTAAGAAACCGAGGCGCGTAGCCTAGGAAATGATGTGGCATCACGCAATGGGCCTGAGGCTAACTTTAGCCTGTATAACCAAAATAACCTGTTTTGTTCTTCGTACTATCGCGTCATAGTTATAGATCACCTTAGGTCGCCTACTAACTAGGTCGCTTTGTCATCAGGCAGTCTAATGGCTCCTCCAAAGAAGAATGCTCTAAAGAAGAACGCCTCTAGCTCTTCCTTTCAACAGAAGAACAAAGGGAAGCAGGTCGCCTCCGAATCTCCCATCCCACACTTTGATCCGGTGGTGGAGAAAGAGCTCGTGATCGATCCCAACGCATATTTCAAGGCTGAGTGTATAGTCTCGAAAATCATGACTCAAGGGAAAGTCAACAAAATCCTATTGAGTCACAATATAGAAGTAGGATCTGGCACTCTTCTTGCCCGACCTGCGTTTAAGGGGGAGTGGAGTTGTGCCCCTTTTCAAGATGACTACATGACCTGAAGTGACAAACACATGAAGGCCGGGGCATTCCTCCCTTTGGACCAGTACTTCGCAAACTTTCTGAACTACATGAAGTTGGCTCCATTCCAGCTCCCCCCGAACTCTTATAGGCTTATGGCGCGAGGTTGAAGTACTTATTTCTGAAGCACGAGTGGGAGGTCCCCACTCCGGCAGGCATACTATACTTTTTCTACCTCAGAGCTAGCCTTTATCAGAGAGGGTGAGGTGACGGATTCTACTACCTCACGTGGTTTCCCAACTCTGCCCCCGTCATCAAGCTTCCCAATCATCCAAACGACTGTAAAGATCTATAATTTTAGTCGAATGGCTTCAAGAAATACGAACACTGGTACTTCAATCATCCTTCTAAGTCTTCTACCCTTATGAACTCAACTCGTGAATTTTGTTCCTTTAAATCATTTCTTTTCTGTACATGTTTTAATTGATTTTGTTTCTTGTGCAACCATATTTGCAAAGATGGGAAAATCTGTGACCCTCGGGGGTTAATACAAAAAAAATTATCCAGTCTTCCCCCTGGCGAAAAGGACTATCGCCAGGTCATGAATGATACCACCATGTTGGCATGCGAGCTGATCAGAGAGGGGCAGACGTTAGCTCTGAGGACTCAGGCTCCGCTCCCAACCATCCCTAAGCTTTCTGCTCTGAGGCCAAGGTGCCTTTTGTGCAAAAAAGGCGGGTTCCCAAGGCTGTCCGGGAACCCGATCCAGATCGAGTTGCATCAGGGGCAGCAACTGACACCTCCAGCCAAGGTAACCCATACCCCTTTAGGGAATTAGATAGGGATTTTGCCGATTTTTTAGGTTAGTTCATTATAATCCAAATCAGCTCGTCCACTGTCATCCTTCCAACCAAGATCTAAATGTAACCCTGCTCTAGTGCATAGACCACCTAGTGGTACACCATGACAATAATTATCCTAGTGGCACAATCATAGTTGACAACACCCTAAATTTTAGATCCGCCATTTATGAAGAATGTGGGACAAATCGTAGGTCCTGGCCTTCTCTGCTCCAGGGTGCATTTTCCCCTAGGTTCAAATAGTACGTAGATGAGTCCAGCCCCGAGGAAGGACCTAAACCCCTTAGGATCCAAGAAGTATTAACTGTAGATTCCCCTCTCTTCCATTAGTTCTAAGGCCAGAGGTCGTGCCTATCCCATTCAAACACCCAAGCTGGTGATAATAGACTCCTCCCCCAGTCTGGAGGGTAGGATTTTGTTTTCTTTCTTTCTTTATAAATGCTTTTTGAAGCTATTTTTTGTGAACTAACTCCTTTTGTTCTTTTTAGGCGAAGAAATGGAACAACATGGAGCTCATGACCTACGAACTGCTTTCCAGGCTAAGAAATCTAGTTCATGCCCCATTGTGAAGAGGCTCAGGGTGGCGAAGAACACCACCCTTGCAACGAGGAACACTTCAAAGTCCCCTACCAAGAATAAGGACACGGGTCCGACTCGGGAGCCAACTCCGGTGGCTAATGTCATTGTTGGGCCGCTTCCTCCTCCCCCACCTCGATTCGTGCCTCCTCCTCCCCAAGTTATTCAAGCTGAGGCCCCCACAGTCCGAATACCGGTTGACCCTCAGGACCTAGAGAAGATCCTTGAGGCCTTCCGGGTTATCATATATGAAACCGCGACTCAAATGGTGGGTCACGCTTATAAAGCTAGCTCGAGGGACCTGAGGAGTGTAGCCCCGAGAATGTTCTTGAGTCCTCCATGGGGATGAATCTCACCGTGAGTTCTTTTCCCATACTTGGTGGTGATTTTGTTGTTTTTTTATATCATATTTTTTACTTGTTCTATTATTTTGTAGTCTGTCCTGGCCCAATACCGCAGCATAGCTTGCGCTAGGGCCAGAAATGATGAACTCTAGCCTGAGATGGACGCCGCAAAGGAAAGTGAGCAGGCCGCCAAAGCCGCCTTGACAAATGTTCAAAAGAATGAGCAGGCTGCCCAGGCTGCTCTCACCTTCTCCTAGGAGAGCGAGCAGGCCGTGAAGACTACGCTATCTGCCTCCTAAGCTCAGACCACCAAGGTGAATCATCTTGCTGAACATCTTCAGATCAAGATTGGTGAACTCAAGGCCAAACTACTCGAGGCCGAAGCTAAGGCCAAGGAAGAAAAGGTGGCGTCTTCATCAGCCATGGAGGAGATGTTATACCATTGCTGGGCCTTCAACCAAGATGGAAACTTCTCATTTATGGAGCCCGGGTTGTGGGATCCGTACCTTGCAAAATTCAAGGCTCGGTTCCTGCAAGAACCCTCGGAAACTGGTGAGGCTTCTGGGGTGGTGGAGGGAGACGGCGAGGAGGTCACCTCTGTGGGGCGAGCTGATGGAGCCCACTAATCTCTCTTCTTTTTTGTTTCCTTTGTAATTATTTAACAATTTTTTATATTAAACAATTGCCTTCGAGCTCAGTTCGAGGTTTTTTCTCCTCAAGTAATTTATTTGTTTTATTTCAATATATATCTATCTTTTGATCCACCTGTCTTTCCTTTATTATCTTCTTATTTTATTGAATCCTTAAACTCTTGTATACTCAAGATTTTAGGAATTGACTTTTAGATCAAGGTAGATTTTATCGAACTTGGTTATATCCAAGTTTTGCTTGCTTTTTTGTATCGTGTTATCAATAAACCTAACATGAACTAAGTTTAATTATATCCAGCTCGCCCATGAGTGATATTTTGTTGATAATGGGCGAGCTGTAGTTGCGATTCCTCTCATTTTTCTTCGATCTGAATGAGGGATGCGTTAAGTAATCCGTTATTTTGTTCCTGATCAAGTGTCCTTTGCCTATGAGTAGTTACCATTGCTTTGATTGGAAGCATGGCCTCGCTTCTGAAAGTTAGGAAAAAAGTAGTATGCCCCGTGGAGGTCCTGTGAGAAGTTCGATAAGCCCAAAGTACTTGCAGGAGCTGCTCGGGCCATAATCCTTTGGCTTCATCTAACCTCTTCTTCAGGCTTTCCTTAAGGGTTTTGTTTACAGCCTTGAGCTGCCCGTTGGCCTACTGATATGTTACTGAGGAGAAGCTCTTAGTGATACCATATTTTTCACAGAAGTCAGTGAAGAGATTTCTGCCGAACTATATCCCATTGTATGACACGATCTTTTTAGGAAGCCCAAACCGACATATAATACTCTTCACCACAAATTCCAAGACTCTTTTTGAAGTGATGGTTGCCAGAGGCTCGGCTTCTACCCACTTTGTGAAATAGTCAATCGCCACCACCGCATAACGAACTCCCCCCTTTTCCATAGGCAGGGAGCCTATTAGGTCGATTCCCCATACTGCAAATGGCCATGGGGATGAAATCATTATTAGCTCAACCAGAGTAGCTTGGACAATCATAGCAAAATGCTGGCATTTGTCGCACTCCTGAACATACGAGATATAGTCTTTCATTAAAGTGGGCCAAAAATAGCCCTGCTGCAATATCTTCAGTGCTAGGTTTTGCCCCCCAGCATGATCTCCACAAAAGCCTTTGTGTATTTCTCATAAAATGGTTTTGGCTTCCTTGAGCAGAACGCATCATAGGAGAGGCAACGAATGACCACATCGATACAAGGTTCCATCCACTATTACAGACCGCGGAGCTTGATAAAGTATTTTTCTTGCGTCTTTTCTGTCGTCGAGTAGTTTTCCTGTTGTGAGGTATTCCATTATGGGAGTCATCCAAGTCGGTCTTGTGTCGATCATTTCAACCTCCATCATTTTTTCTGTCACACTCGGACTCTTCAAGAATTCCACTAGCACTACATTCAATGTCTCAGCTTCTTTTGTGGTGGCAGGTCGTGCCAAAGCGTCAACATTAGAATTCTGCTCGCGGGGTATCTATTCCATAGAATTGTACTCAAATTCAGACAGTTCTCCCTTCACCTTAGCTAGGTAGACTGCCATTTTGGTACCCCAAGCTTGATATTCTCCCAATACCTGATTGACCACGAGCTGAGAATCACTATAGCATTGGATAGCCTTTTCCTTGAGCTCCCTTGCCACTCTCAGCTCTGCTAGCAAGGCCTCATAATCAGCTTCATTGTTAGATGCCTCGAATCTGAATCTCAGAGCTGTATGAAATCGATGCCCTTCTGGTGACATTAAGATGATCCTAGCTCTCGATCCGTTCTCATTTGATGATCCATCCATTAAAATTTTCTATAACTCCTGCACCGGCTCCTTCAAGAGCTCCTCTTGAAATCCAGTGCATTCAGCCATAAAATCAGCAAGGGCCTGACTTTTGATTGAGGTTTATGGTATGTACAATATCTCAAAATGGCTAAGTTCGATAGCCCATTTTAACAGTCATCCCAACATTTCAGGTTTTTGCAAAACCTGCCTTAAAGGTTGGTCGGTCATGACGTTGATTGAATGGGACTGGAAATATGGACGAAGCTTCCTGGAAGCCAATATCAGACAGAATGTCAGTTTTTCTATCAATGGGTATTGTGACTCAGCTTTGAGAAGTCTCTTACTTATATAATATATTGGTTTTAGAGCACGGTCTTCTTCTCGAACTATCACGACAATGACTGAATTCTCTGTCACGACCAGATAAAGGAATAGAGGTTCTCTAGACATAGGCTTTGATAACACTGGGGGCTCGGACAAGTGCATTATTAGGTCGAGGAACACCTGTTCGCACTCCTTAGTCCACTCAAATTTTTTGTTTCCTCTGAGCAGGTTGTAGAATGGCAGACACTTGTCAGTGGATTTTGAAATGAAACAGTTCAAAGCTGCCACCCTTCCCTAAAATTCCCATCAACTCAGCTCAAAACATAGCTCAAACCATCAAAACCCTTAAAACCGAAAATCTCTAAAACTTACCTCAAAAGTTGATGTGTTCTTGCCAAATCTTCAAGTCTAACCCAAGATCCTTGTTGCTCAGCCTACCATTGCTCTCCACTAAGCTTTGCTCCAAGAAAAATGGAGCGGAATGGTGCAAAAATGCACAAACCGTCCCTTGTGAAAACCCCTCTGTTTTCCCTCTTTCTTTCTTTTCTTTTTCTTTCACTCCACAGCCAACACTCTCTATAAATCCCCCCTAAGTGTAAAGCCTCATAAATAAGTCTCTAAAAGCCAAATGACCAAAATGCCCTTCCTATTAACTCTAAATCCTTTTGTCCCAATAGGGCCATTTTACCCAATTCCCGCTAATCCTCAACTGTCTCTAATATTTTCCCGTTGATTTCCAACACCTGATAAACCACCAAATAAATATTCCCCATCATCAAAATAAATCTCAATCTATTCTCTGAATTCCTGTTCATACCCCCAGGCTCGCCCCGAGCTGGGTATAAATTCCCGTCATGACTTTCCGCTAGCCTGCTCATTGGGATCGCCTCGAGTCACGAATCACTGATACACCCACATACCACTGTGGTCTCAACAATCATCACATATCAATGCAGTTATGCCCAACATGGCCAAAATTACAATTATGCCCTTCTAACACGATCCGTGCCTACATGCATACTAATATACATAGTCATGCATCTCAGATAAACAAATAGTCATATAACATGCTTTAAATCATAACCATGCATTTAACTCATCAAATCACACATAAATCCCATCATGCCCTCCTGGCACGCTAATCAAGGCCCTTAAGCCTTATTATCTAATTTGGGTCGTTACAATACTGAGCCAAAGGTCCGGCCCTAATGAGTGTTTCAATCTCATCCTTCAAGTGTCTGCAATCATCGGTGTTGTGACCAGTGTCATTATGGAATCGACAAAATTTTGAAGGGTCTTTCTTTGCCCTTTGATTTTTTAAGGGCTCCGGCTTTTTCCACGGGAGGCGGGCAGAATTCGCCAAGAAAATGTGTTCTCTAGTATCCGTGAGATCGGCATAAGTCATATAGATCGGAAGGACTTCCCTCATGGTGAGTGCCACTGACTCCATCGCGAGCTGGATTTCTCCTTTGTGCATTCAGGCGATCTCGTAGATCAGTCTGCGGATCAACTTGAGGGCTCTGAGGCGAACTCAGCTAATTTCTCAAATTTGCACCGGTCCTACCACTTCGAAGGCCCTCCGTCCAATAACTTCCATTAGAGAAACTTAGAGCTTGCGGTTGAGGATGAGGACCTGGGACATTTCCGCGTGCTCATGGGGCATATGTAGGGGCAACGAGAGGAGGATTCCTCCTGCTGTCCCCATAGGTAGGAACGTTTCGAGCGGAACGAGGTGGTGTTGGATGCCTTATGGGCGACAGGGGATGTCTAATTAGCGAGGCAATTCTTGTCCCGTCAGGTCGGACCAAATTAGCCTGTGGTCGCCCTACTCCGCCATTTCTGACTCTCTGTGTCTGGCGATCTGATCGTGGCACAGGAAGGTCAGCTGGAACATGCCGTCTTTGTGAGTTTTCCCTAGACCTTCTTCATGGGTTGCTGTGGGCATTTCCAAGTGCATCTGACGGTGTTACTGAACTCGGGGTCGAGGTTCTAACCGACCAGCTGACTCGCCGATGATCCCTGGGAAAGCCATCAAACTGGATTTCTTGGTGATCTTGTGCCATGGGCATAGAACTTGAGGTCGAGATCCTGATCGACCAACTTGGCCTGGGTCGACTATCCTAGCGAGACTTATGAGTCCCACCTTGCCTCTTTCCGACGTTAACGTCGGTTGCAAGAGGTAGGGTTGTGCAAAAAATTTTACAACTCGAATAAACCGCCTAAACGAACCCGAAAAATCTGCCAAAAAATGCAACCCGAATAAACCGACCAAAATTTAAACCGCCTAATTTTTATATTGGCCGGGTTGAAAATAATTATCAACCTGCCCAATATAACCTGACCCGCCCAATTAAGAACTTATTATTTTTAATACATTTAAATAAATATATTAAATTTTTATATATACATAATTAAATTTATATTTGTAATTGGACTTTGGTTTGTAATTGGACTTTGGACTATATTAATTTTCTTTTTCATTTTAATGACATATGTTTGTTACTTTGTTTAATACTTTTAATGTTGATGCAATTACTAATATATTGCCAATTAATATATAAGAAATTTTTTCAAATAAATATATAAATTAATTAAGTTTTGTTTTATTTTCTTACTATAAATTTAAAATATTGTTTTAAGCTTAAGAAGATAAACTTCACACTATTAGTACTAGTATTTAAAAGAAAGAAAAAACTACAAAAATGTAAAAAAAAAATACCACTTCGGTTTGGGCAGGTTGACCCGACCAACCCGCCCAAAAAAAAAATACAACTTCGGTTTGGGCGGGTTGACCTGACCAACCCGCCCAAACTATTGGACGGGTTAAATTTATTTTTTTCTTAATTGGGCAAGTTAAGGGTTCACATTTGCTAACCCGATTATGACATTGGACGGGTAAAAATGCCTTGTAACCCGACCAACCCGCCCAATGATCAGCCCTAGCAAGAAGGGGTAGCTGAGTCAAAACCTCCTCGATTTGTTTTTTAGCTTTTGCTAAATGACTCCTTAACTACATGTTCTCCAACTCTACCGTAGTCAAGTAATCCGAGTTCGGATTCAGCGGCAATGACGATGAACTTCCAATGTCGCCGTGACCCATCGGTTGCTTTCCCGACTGCTACTAGACTTCAGGGTTTTTTCCATCAGAAATAGCAGTATGGTGAGCCTCCTGCCCACCAGGCTGATCCATCTCATTCCTATGTCTCGAGCGAGTAACCACCATGATGAACTTTGATCTGAATCTCTCACAATAGCACTAATCTGCAGCTCTCAATGAAAGCACTAATCTATTGACACGATTTTTTGCCAACAGTGAATTATGAAAATATAGCTAGGATGGATTAGTTCTTAATGATAAACCGTAATAAGAAAATGATACTTATAAAAAAACTAGAAACGAAATATCAGGAACACTCGTTCCTTTTTACGTGGTTCGGAGGTTAAAATCCCCCTAGTCCACGAGTTTGTATTATTACTGTATATCTCTCTATATTTTGACAGAGTATTTGTCTTACAAAATACAATCAACCCCCCTACCCCTATCCAAGGTCTTGGTATTTATAGAAAAAGGCAATCCCTGGGTAGACGTTGGGGTCATCATGTGAATACAAATCCCTCCTGTGACCTATATCACACTAATGATGAATATAACAATTTATATTAAGGTATGGTCTAATCATTAGGTAAAACTGATCATGGGTCATCTGGCATAATCGGACATATGATGTCTGATCATGCACAATTATATTACATGTCCAAGAATTCAGGGATGAACAGACATGCGGTGTTTGATCACGCACGTTTATATAACGTATCTAGGTTTATAAAGATCCATAGACACAACACATCTTTAGCGTATTCGAGATGAGCGTAATATTAGCTCGCGTCTCAGATGCTTTGCTTCATAAGTGTCTCCAGGTCATGCCTATTGCTTTGTATTTATCAGCTCGTGCTATTTACCTGGGGAGTCTCGCTGCCTTTATAGAGGAAATATGAACTTGTGGTTCATCCGGTACAGTCCTTGGCTAGCCCACTGTACCCGAGCTGTGAAAAAGGCTCGTGCTGAATTTCAGGATGTACATTTGCATGTGTCCGATTATGCCAGATGACCCATGATCAATTTTACATAATGATTAGACCATACCTTAATATAAATTGTTATATTCATCATTAGTGCGATATAGGTCACAAAAGGGATTTGTATTCACGTGATGACCCCAACGTCTACCCAGGGATTGCTTTTTTCTATAAATACCAAGACCTTGGATAGGGGTGGTGGGGTTGATTATTTTTTGTAAGAAAAATAATCTGTCAAAATATAGAGAGATATACAGTAATAATATAGACTCGTGGACTAGGGGGATTTTAACCTCCGAACCACGTAAAAAGGAACGAGTGTTCTTGATATTTTGTTTCTAGTTTTTTTTAAGTATCATTTTCTTATTACGGTTTATCATTAAGCACTAATCCATCCCAGCTATATTTTCATAATTCACTGTTGGTGAAAAACTGTGTCAACAAATATGAATTCACTCAAGAACACAGAACTTTTATGTGGTTCAGTGATTAAAATCCACCTAGTCCACGAGTCAATATTATTGTTGTTTCTCTTTCTATTTTGGCAGAGTTTTGGTATAACAGAATAATGGTTCCCTTTCTTGTCCAATATTCTCAGTATTTATAGGGGAATTTCATGGACAGATTTGGGTAACCGCGTGAGTCAATCACGTATTTACATAATATCTACATTTAATACAAATAATTCCCATTTATACTGGGATATGATTTGATAATAAAATAAATAGGTTCCTGCCATCTCGGATAATAAATATGACAGCCTGGTCATTAATAAATGTATAAAAGAGGATCTCAAATCTCTGGGATTCTCTGAGTATGTAATATACTAGAATTACCACGAGCTGGATATCTCCTCCAAGCTCGTGCTTCACAGCCATTGCATCCTTCGTTCGGGATACACTCAGGCCGCCTAATCACCACGAATGATCAATATGAATCTCAAGTTATCCACATGGATAATAAGCATATATTATTTCCCTTAGTCATTTCTCCGTGTATTTATCTGCCAGCGGTACCCGAGTTGAGTGAATGAACTCATGCTAAAATCAGGGTACAACAACATCAAAACTAGATCTTCTGATCTTCTGTTCATCTTCAAATTTTTTGTTTTCAACTATCACTTAGCATTCATTTTATAGGCTCAATTAGGTTACATATTTTAATTAAAAATCAATAAAATAATAGGTAATATCAGCCATTAGGTCAAAATTATCATGAGCTTTAAGCCCGTGAAATTTCTCATTTAATTATAAGTCAGTTGGACTTAAAATTCAAGGCCCGTATTATTTTCTATTGATTAATTAATTAAATGATTACTTAAATCCTTTATCAAATTAATTATTTATAATTTAAACATTGATTTAAACTTATTTATTAATTTAGACACCACTTTGTCTTAATTAATAAATCTGCCTTAAAATCTCATTTCTTCTCTAAATTGCATAACTCTGTGAAACTGTCCAAAATTGATCTGGTCAACTTTGATAATTCTAATTGATAATTAAATCAATTAATTGAGACTATCTAGATGGTTTTATCCAAGGTACTGTGGGAACCATGGGCCTATAAAATCAAGCTCCAATAAGTTATCATAAATTTACTAACTTATTAATTCATCGTGACTCCACTAAAGACTCAGAATTGCACTATTTAATTCATAGAACACTCTATAAGAAATATAGATACGTTATTAGTTATCCATTGTTACAACCATAATTATCACTCAATCCTCTATAGACGGTCTACAATGAGATGAGGCTAAAATATTATTTTACCCCTCATTATATTTTATCCTTAAAACACTTAGTTCCTTGTAAATGATATTTTTGTAAACTAATATTAATTACTGAAATGAGATCTCTATCATTTAGCACCTCAAACCAAACTAACATGAAACCATCGATTAACAGTTCCACTCAATTATACTACCGAGTTCCCAAGATGTAAGTATGGGCTAGTCCGTAGGGTAAGATGATAACAAACAAGTCAAAGAACTCAAATAATATAATCAGTTAGAATACTAACCACTCAGAATTGAGATTGAATTGACCTATGGTCAACTCTATGATATGACTAGAATAGATTATAACAGTATGTTTACTTATCCTATCTACTGTCAATATCGGTTCAGTCCGATGTAACAAATACATCCGATCTTATCTACTTTGTTAATGTTCTGGAAAGAACATAACACTACATTGTGTAAGTAGATTATATCGTAAATTGGCAAGTCAGTGTAAATCCTGTGCACTGACTAATCTTAGGACTAGCTTATTTTTTAACATATAATCATATTTATATTCCACTGTGATTACGTCACTATAAATATGATTAGCTATATGCTCGGGATATAATAGAAGTTTATATTAAACTAATAATCATGAAAATAAAACATGCGAGCAAAGTGATTGACCATGTCAAAAATGATTTATATTCTTTTATTGAAAATAAAATGAGATTACAAAGAAATTGAGTTTTAATTAGGGCATAAAACCCCAACAGGTAGCATGGTAGGTCAGTTTTGTGAGAGTCGGCCTACTATGTCTTCTACAAGCATGATAGGTTGGTTCTATGTAAACCGACTTATGAACATGTGTTAAGTCAGTTTAAGCATAACCGACCTCTCATGGCCGATGGTTGACGTCCAGATTGTAGTAGTATACTAATATGTTCTCATTCGCTTGTTTATCAAATTTTAATAACGGAAGAGAATAGTGGGATCCTCATGTTTCTTTATATATTATAAAATTGAGTTTAACCAAAATTATTGGTTTCCGTTAGATTTAATACTTTTTTTTATTGTTTTCTAACACCATTGGTTTTAAAGTCATCTAAATAAAGTAAAAAAAATAAATAATAAAGTCATCTAAATAAGGTAAATAAATTAAAAATAAAAATAAAAAGTAATAAATGAGCAATAATAATTCTCATCACATATTTTAAAATTTCATATTAAAGTATTTAAATTACTCTATTAATTATGTTTTCAAAACTATAACAAAAAAATATTTATGTGTCTAAAATTTATTCTTTTCTTTCTTTTATTAATTATTTATTTTGTTACTTAATGTATTTTGTTATCCAACATATATGTAATAGTGACATAAGACATAAATATACATTTTTATTATTTTGTCATTTAGTTTTTCTAATGAGAAATTACTTATTTTAATTGTTGTAGCCATTAATTAAATTATATATATTTATATATAACTTTGTATTCACTTTAAAAAAAATTAAATTAAACAATTAATATTTGATCAAATAAATTTTTTAAATTCATAGTTTTAATTTAGAATTTGTTAATATTTTATTACATCGAACATTTTTTCTAAAAGAAAATTAGAAAAAAGTATATAATTTTAAAACTAGAATCACCATATATAATGTTGACCTGTGAAATTGGCCAACGGTCGTATGTACAGTATACGACACCTTTTGAACAAAATAAATATAATATACGACAGAGTACAAATATCTTAAACAAACACACAGAAATTTATAGTGGTTCAGCCCTGTTCTGATGAACAATAATAACATAATCCACTTAGTCTTTAGTATTGAATCGCTCAATAGACAATTATACAAATGACCTGAAGAGTTCACTCGTCAGCAATTTTCCCAGAGTCTCTCCCCAGAAAATATCCATCTAAAAATCGTCCAAAGATCCCCCAGAAACCAACTCCCCAAAAGTAAAGAGCCATGGGTCCTTTATTTATAGTATCGATGGGCTATTACATGATCAGTAATACTGGAGATCGTGGTTACACGATTATTGGGTAGTGGAGATATCTGTCCACCTCCCAATGTTATGAGATCGTGGGTCTTCTCATTGTTTATCTGGATTGTGGTTGACGATGCACGATTGAAACCTTTGGGGAAACGCTAAGTCTCAGTTGGTCTATGAGACTTAGGTGCTAGGCTCGATGACCCCTTAGAGCTTGGGTGCTAGGCATGATGACCCTCTGGGTACTAAACCTGTTGATCCTCTTGGTGCTAGGCCTGTTGATCCTCTTGGTGCTAGGCCTGTTGATCTTCTGGGTGTTAGGCATGTTGATCTCGGCTTGAACGAGCGTGAACTTTATCTAGTGAAGTGTATTTGGGAGTTTAGGCCGACCACCCTATGAAGAATAGGGTGGCCCGACCACCCCTAGGGGGTTTAGGCCTGATCGACTTCCTTATAGGTCATGGACTTATTATTTTTTGCTCATCGGTCTTTTTTCAATACTTTGTCGTTTTTCCATGACTTGTGATGCTACGTGCTACTTCCTCATTCGCCACGTCATCTCTTGAATTTTGAGGGATAACATATAATATATAAATCAAAACATTAAAAATACCAAAATTTAAATTATGAACACTAAATTTCAAACTAATAAAAAACATAAAATAATTTACTTTAAAACTAGAATGCATCATATTTTTATATGTAAAAATGTGTATCTAACAGATTCTTGGTTTAATGGTTTTTTTTAAATTAAAAATAAAAATTATCATATTATTTTTAGAAAAAAATTATAGACAATGATTTGGTTAATTTTTTTAATATGTTTGTGTCATCTTTTTATAATATATGATATTTTACTTATTTAAAATTTAAAATGATAATAAAAAAATATAACAAAAATAAATTAATACATTTTCTAAATAAAACTAAACAAACATGCATTGGACGTTCCCTTCGTCTACCCTACAAATATATTTCTAATGTTATACTCTACGGTAAACATCATTTTATTCAAAATTTGTATTCATGATTTTTTTTCTTAACAATATTATTTACTCAAACTTAGTAAATCTAAAATTTGATAAGGTTGAAAAAGTATTATTATATTTATGTGCAACATTTTGTAATTATAGCATTTTTTTTAAAATACCACCCATATTATATAAATTTATGAATATTTTTTATTCAGTTTTTAAAATTATATCTTTCAATAAATTAAAAAAAATTAAAAGAGTAATTGAGTCAATTTTAGAATTTCACTTATGTTTCTTAATTACGTAAACAATATAAAATAATTGTCATTTTTATTAAGTCAGTTTTTATAAACAACTTAATACAATACTCATTTTAATTCTTTTATATTATAGTATCATTTATTTCTTCTATTGATTTGTTCCAATTCTAATTACAATTTAGTAAGCCACAGGGTAAATGTGTTACTGATTATAATTTTCAACCTTAACAATGGATCACCAAACTCTAAATGTAATTACACAAGACAAAACTATGTATAACATGAATTTTTTCTTTCTAGAGTTTCATAAATATTAAGAAATTAGAATTTTACTTAGCTTTTTTCTAATCTAAGCTAATTTTTTGGAAAATTATTTCCATATTTTTATGTTTTTTCTTCATCAAATATTTCAATTTTTAGTTACTACTTTCTGTTAATGGTATTGTATTATTTATTTGAGTAATTTTGTCATTTCGTTCTTCTTATTAATGATTTTTGTGACTGTATAATTTTTTAACAGCAACAAGAAAAAAAATGTTCACTTTTTTTTAAAATAATAAAAATTGGCTTTGAAAAAAAATGGAAAACAAAAAGGTCACACGTCAATACTACTCGTTACTCTTTACATTTTCCCCTCACTTCCTTCTTTTCTCATATTTTTTATTTATTCTTTTTTCCACAATTAAATTCACTCCTACAGTACTCATCACCATTTGAGCTCTATAAAAGTTTATTTTCTAATGTTTTCAAAGGAAAGAATGTTCAAAATCTTTTAACAATATGCAATATGTTGTCCAAAGTAATCTAATACTTGTATTATGAATGTATAAAAAGTAAGGATATTTGCGATGAAAATACTCAATTTATTATGTTTGTAGCATTTAAGTACCCAAATTAATTTTTTAGCAGGGAAAATATCTTCCATTCATATTTTGGTGCAATTTAGTACAACTGTCAATTTTCACTATTAAGTTCGATTGTAACACGTAGGCAAAAGTACTA